>NW_026940252.1:0-12270 GCF_032062105.1 Saccostrea cuccullata
AGCAAAGATTGCTTGGAATGGAGCGCTATCCAGGCCGATGTCCTCAGTCCAGCCTAATTTCCTACATTCCCCTTCCTTAAATAGTCTTCGACCCCGAAGACACAACTCAAGTTCACCTTGTCAGGACTTAACATTAGTAATTATACATTGCCTGAACAAGGTAGGCCACGGCACCATCTGTAGTATGGAAAGGAGGAATGAGTAAACATACATTGAAAATTCATAAATACATATATATTGAAAACATATGGCTGGACCGGGAATCGAACCCGGGACCCCTGTATTTCTAGTCAGGTGCTCTAACCACTGAGCTATCCAGGCCGATGTCCTCAGTCCAGCCTAATTTCCTACACAATTATAACAAACATTTTAGAGGTTGTGTATGTATTTAGAGGTGATGCGCATGCGTGAGCTGAATGAGAGTCATGATTTTTCGAGCTCTGAATATAAGATATTTTCAGTTTAAAATTAACAAACTTTGGGGGATTTACCGAATGATTTCAACTGCGTGTTATGAGGCCTAAAACATCTGGAAGTGGATCCAGCGGTTCTAATGGAAATAAATCTAAGAAAGGGAAGAAAAGAAAAGAAGGCCCAGATTTGAGCAGTGAAGCGCAACAAAGAAAAGTAAGTGTTATGAGTACTTCTCAAGACAATGTAGACACACAAAGAATCTCGCAACCGTTATTCTCAACTCCAATAAACAATCAACAGAGTATGCAGAACAATCAAAATAATACATACCAAATACCACAAATGTCTCAATTGCCTGTAATGAATTACAGTTTCTCACCTGTAGCGCCTGTTCACCCTGTACAACAGGTACAACAATATCAGGGTGGATTACAGCCAATTGATTATGGTAATAAAATAGACAATTTGGCCAAAACATTGGACAAAGTTTGCCAAAAATTGGATAAACTTGATCAAATTGAATCTAGAATCAGCAAATTTGAAGCAACAATGAATACTGTCACAACTGACGTGCTTGAATTGAAAACAAAAATGTCAGACATTGAAAAAAACATTATATTCACTAGTGAAAAGTTAGATGAGAATGAAGAAACATCAAAAGAGATAGTAGCTGAAATGAAGAGATCCAAAAAAATACATGAGAATTTAGAAAAAGAGAGTGAGGCACTTAGAGAACAAATGACAATTATGACAAAAAAATGTTAGATCTAAAAGACCAGCAAAATGAATTACAAGCAAGGTCTATGCGTGACAACCTTATATTTGTGGGAATTCATGAACCAAAAGATGAAACATCAGAACAATGTGAGCAGGCACTAAAAGCGTTCATGTCTGAAAAACTCGGAATAACGGATGAAATTCCATTTCATCGAGTACATCGTATGGGCCGGAAGCAAGAGGCAAAATCTCGGGCAGTTGTGGCAAAATTTGTAAACTTTAAGGATCGTGAAAAGGTCAGAAAAACTGCAATCACGGTGATCACCGATCTTCGGGAACGAGGCGATCAAGGCAGATTTCAGTGTATTCGAGCAATTTCCCAAGGAAATAAACGATAACCGGAAAATATTATACCCGCATTACAAAGAAGCTAAACGACAGGGCATCAAAGCGCAACTGGTTATGGATAAACTCTATATCAACGGCGAGCGATTCGTGGCGACAGATTTCGGTCAGGAAAACCCATATAACGCACCAGCGGCACCACACAACGTAGATCCGCGCCTAACTCCAATGGCCCGTGAATTCCGACCATTCAATAGACGCGGCTCAGTAAGTCAAAGGTAGGATAACCTAGGAGGAAATCTACCACGTGACAATTTAGTGGACAGTGATCCAACCGACTCTCTCGATTCATCCACTGGAACTGATTGCAAACTTAAAATCTTAGGATTAAATGTTTGTGGTTTAAGTAGACGCATAAATTATCCAGAATTTTCAACATTTATCTCTTCCTTTGATATATTGTGTTTTACAGAGACAAAAACTGATGATACTACACCGATTGATCACAATTATTTTTTGTTTGATGCTAAAAATAGGCACGGATTTTCAAACAGACGTTCTGGTGGTATTGTAATTGGATACAAAAAATCTATCAAAGATTATGTAACTATCGTTCACACAGATTGTAAATTTGTTCACTGGTTAAGATTAAAATCTTCTTTAATTAATTCAGATAAAGACTTGATTTTAGGTGTTGTTTATATACCACCAGAAAGTTCTATATATAGTTCAAGGGAAGCTTTTGAAGAAATTGAACTTGAATTTTTGAACTTACAAAGTGAATTTAGCCATATATGCCTAATTGGAGATTTTAATGCAAGAACTTCTGATAGAGATGATTTTATTGAACCAGATGACATATCAAATCAAGAATTTGAGTTAGATGATCCCAGTTTAGACTGTCTCTCAAATGTATTTGAATTACAAAAGATAAATGTACCAAGGAAACGAAAATCATTAGATAAAACAAAGAATAATTTTGGAAACAATTTATTAAATTTTTGTAAAAATAACAATATGTATTTATTGAATGGAAGATTAGAAGAGGGTAAATTTACTACAACAAAATCAAGTGTGGTCGATTATTGTATATGCAGTGTTGAATTTTTGAAACATGTGCAAAATTTTTCTGTACTAGAATTCAATAGGTTATATTCTGATATCCATATGCCACTACTTTGTGAAATAAGTGTGAACTCATATATCTCAAATGATAACTACCAAACTAAAGAAGAAAGTAAGAAAAATAAAAATAATTTTTCGTGTCAGAAGATAAAACCATGGGATAATGAAAAAACAGAAGAATTTTGTCAAAATATTAATTTAAATGTTCTAAGAAAATTAAAATATGACTTGAGCAATATTGATATCAATGATTTAAATAAAAACCAGGTTAATGAAATCTTTTCAGACACTGCAGGTCTACTGCTTGACTCGGCACGCACAACTTTTGGAATATTTAATGCTCGCCAAACTCACAATAAACTACCACAAAAAAGAAAAGAATGGTTTGATAAAGAATGCAAAATAGCACAAAAAAAATATAGGAAATCAAAGCGAATGTTTAGGAAATATCGTTCAAGCATCTTAAAAGAAGAAGTACGTATCAATGAACGTAAATATAAAAATACTATGGATAAAAGTATGAAAAAACATAGAAATTTAATTATGAAAAAAATTAGAAAACTGAGAAGTAACGATCCAAAAAGTTATTGGAAAATAATTAATAAAAGGCCGAACAACAAAAAATGTGATATTAATATTGACGAATTTTACAATTACTTTAAAAACGTCAATAATGGCGATGTAAATAATGATGAACCACTATCAAATGAGATTAGAAATACATATACTAATGAAGAACTAGACTCAATGATAACTGAAGATGAGATAAAACACGCAATTGAAAATATTAAAAATAACAAAAGTTCTGGAAGTGATGAAATTTATAATGAATACATAAAATCCTCTGCTAGTATTATGTTACCGGTATATGTTATGTTATTTAATATTGTTTTTAACTCAGCAATTTTACCTGAAGCTTGGATTGTTGGTGATATATTGCCTATTTATAAAAATAAGGGGAACGACAATGACCCTGAAAACTATAGACCTATAACTTTATTAAGTTGCATGGGTAAATTATTCACATCCATCTTAGCTAAACGATTAAATAATTATGCTGAGCAATATGATATACTAAATGAAAATCAAGGGGGTTTCAGATCAAATTATTCTACAATAGATAACATTTTTACTTTACAATCGCTAATCGAATTATCCTTTTTATTGAAAAAGAAACTATATTGTGCATTTATAGATTTTAAGGCTGCTTTTGACAATGTATGGAGAATAGGACTATGGCAAAAACTCATTCAAAATAATATTACCGGAAAATGTTTTGAAGTTATAGTGAAAATGTACTCTGAAAGTAAATCCAGAATAGCTGTTAATGATATGGTTACTGAATATTTTCCATGCAAAATAGGGGTACGACAAGGGGAAAACTTATCGCCCTTTTTATTTGCCTTATTCCTGAATGATGTAGAATCTTTTTTAATTGCACATAACAATATTGGTGTCTCAACAATATCAAATGAGATTGAAAAAGAACTTGGTGTCTTGTTAAAAATGCTGATTATTTTGTATGCAGATGATACAGTTTTACTATCGGAATCACCCGAAGATTTACAGAATCAGTTGCACAGTTTTTTATTGTATTGTGAAAAATGGAAGCTAGAAGTTAATATAGAAAAAACAAAAATAATGATTTTTTCAAAGGGACGTATACCGAATAAAGTTTTTTATTACAATAACAAAGAAATTGAAATTGTTAAACATTTCAAATATCTAGGAATTATATTCTCAACAACAGGCTCATTTATTAAGACAAAACAATATGCTACTGAAAGAGCAACGAAAGCTATGTATGGTATTTTGAAAAAGGGTAACCAATTACATCTTTCTCTTTATGACCAATTGTATTTGTTCGACAAGATTGTAATTCCAATTTTATTGTATGGTTGTGAAGTGTGGGGTTATGGTAATGTTGAAATGATAGAAAGAGTACATTTAAAATTTTGTAAAATGCTTTTTCATTTAAAACCAAGTACTCCAAATTTTATGATCTATGGTGAATTAGGTAGAGTACCTTTAAGTATACATATCAAAACAAGAATTATTGCATATTGGTCAAAAATTTTATATGGAAAACAATCAAAATATTGTTTTTTAATGTATAAATTACTTCGTGCAAAATTTGATAATGGACATGAATCTAAATGGTTAAAGAATTTGAAATCAATTTTAGACAATTGTGGATATAGTAATATTTGGAACCAGAATCAATTATTTAATAGAAATTGGCTTATTAAAAGTTTGAAACAAAAATTACTAGATCAGTTTCAACAAAATTGGAATTCAACCTGTAAAGATTCTTCAAAAGGTGTGACATATAATCTATTTACAAATTTACACTTTGGATGTCAATTTTATGTAGATAGCAGGTTAAATAATTATAAGAAACAAATTTTAGCTAGATTTAGAACAGCAAACCATAAATTACCCATTGAAACAGGAAGATGGGAAGGTATTGAAAGAATTAATAGAATATGTCTTTTATGTAAAAATGATCTTGGTGATGAATTCCACTATATTTTATGTTGTGAAAAATTAAAAGATGAAAGAAAATTGTACATTCCGAAATATTATTTTACAAGACCAAATATTATCAAATTTAATGAATTGTTTTCTTCAAAAAATGTTGGACTATTGAGTAAACTCTGTTCTTTTATTAAAATTTTAAACGAGAGAGTCAAACCTCCAGGTTAACATCAATGTAAACATATATGGAAATACTTGATTATAAGCACACTTTGTATATATGTTATATGTTATGCTCACGCATGTATGTATATATGTTATGATAATATGTATTGATCTCTGTGTTGTTAAATAACAACCAAAGAGATGTTAATAAACTGGTAACTGTATGCCTTTTAACCTAAAGTATAATCCAAATGAAGAAAAAATATAACTAATTTTCTCAACGTTTGGTTTTTCTCACCTAAAATTTACCACTCTCTACCATCGGCTCATACATTCACGGGAACGAACGACAACTCTGCATAGGAGATTGAAAATTTACACGCCGCGTTTACATTTGGAACTTTCTAGTAAATGCACTGAGTTTGAGTTATCGCCCGTGTTGATACACGGTTAGATAAAATGGCAGTTCTCTCTTTATTGGCAAATTAATTGATTAAAATAATTAAAAAGGGGCATACCGCCTCAGTGCTTGTCAAATCATCGGACGATATTGCATATAATGAGGGCAATTTACGCACGGGTAATTAAACAGATTTCTTTTAAAAATGACCAGTGCTTACTGACACCTATTCACTGAGTTAAAAAATGACACGAGTTCTCAGAAAAAAATTCTTCGCATGTTGATTTATTTTTAAGAAAAATATTTTTGCGAATGCAATGCACGCGCAAATTTGCTAAAAATTTATCTACAGTAAAAATTTCCAGATTTACGGTATTGCATCAACTTTAATGTAATCAGTGTGTGTTTGTGTGTGTCAGGAGTTGGGTCAAAAAATTTAATTTGAATTAATTTTATCACCATAAAAATATTTGAATATAATTTGTTTAAATGTCTTCTTGCTCAGAAAATAGTAGTTACTGAAGAAATTTATGAGATGCTTTCTTAAATTAATTAATTAAAGCTACTAGAGTACCCGAACCTTTGCATTAATGAATGATTATAGCAATGAATCCTTTTGAAACACCAAATCGTGTTCAAAGTTCGTTCATAAAATTCGATGTAGATGTCTTTAAAACGCATCAACAACTGCAACAAAATATTAATCTTAACAGATGAAAAAAAAGAAACGAAAAAAACAATTCCCAATCAAAATTTTATGATTTCAATACCATTAAAGAAGAAGGAAGAAAGCGTGTACATACAGCATCAAATGTTACAGCTTGATTTTCATACACATTACACCATGTACACATTCCGGTAGAATAGAATTATTTGATTTTATCTAATTTTGTACAACTGAATGAAATGTCTACTTTCTAATTTCCCCCAAAACACCATAATGTAACAAAATAATGTAAAACGTCTAAAAAATGAAGTCTTGCTACATATAAGTGTTTTGTTTTTCCTTTAATGGACTTATCTAATCCCTAAAAATGCATATACTTCGTATTTCTGTTTATTAAAAAGATATTAATGTACCCTATCAATAAATAAACTACATGAATCTCGAACACAGCATATGAATTAACAAATATGAATTAGCTTTGCTTGTTCATATTTATTGTGATATTCTTACGGGGGTATAGAATTTAAATGAAACTATTTTGAATAAAGTTATATATGATATACGGATTTTACATAATTGTATCTTAAGGTAAGTCACTCCTGAAATTTGTTATATCAAGGATTTTTTGAGAAGTATATTTTGGATAAGTACTCATAAAGTGTAACTCAAAATCGCAAAGAAAATAGGGGGTCAGTGTGCATCCTACTGATCTACGCTACATTTAAGTTGACCTTTTTGCACTTAAATTTCATCTCTTTGGTTAATTACTTTAACCCTTATAATATTTGATTAGATGTAAGCATGGCAATAAATATAATCTTATTTTACGTAAACAAGTTTGAATAATATTTATCATTAAACAAATCTTGCAAATTAATGCGCGTGAATTATTGAGTGACCTTTTTGCACTAAAAATAACATATTTGGGGTATTAAAAACTTAATAGGCTATAAAAAAATTTCTTATATCAAACTTTTTACGACTTGAGTGCTGATCAGTCACAAGTATCGAGTAGTTTAAAATAATGAAAGAAAAAAGTGGGGTCAGTGATATTAATTTTGAAATATTTGTCAAAATATGTGTTTTTCAGGCAAAAAATGGTGTAAATTTGACCTTGACTTGTTCAATATATTTTCATTTTTTGGGAAAGTTTGTAGAGGGAAGGTGTAAAACTTAGTCTAAAACTATAAATTAAGACCTATATTAAATATATTTAGCAATATCAAAACGGAAAATATTCTCCGAGTAGAAGTATGTGAGGCTAAATTTCCATTACATTAAATTATATTAATGTGCAGATTTGCAGAATTTTCTGCTAAATATCCTTCCACCAAAAGAAATAGTCCCTCATAAATCTTGCCTCTTTGTAGATTTTTGAGCAGTTTTTTCATTGAATGTTAAAAAATTTACATTGTTGAATTTAAATATGTTACAAAAATTGAATTTAAATAAGTAGTTTTGAAGTAAAAGCTTCTGTGTGAACTTTTCTAAAAAGCTGAGGAGTGACTTACCTTAAGGAGCATTTGGGGGGGTGCAATTTCAGTTGGGAGGGGACACAAGCAAAGAAAAAATGCGTTGAAATGAATTAAGTGGAAAAACGTAAAGAAGGTACATTTTAGGTTTTCTATCGTTTATTTATTGGCAAATTATTTTTTTGCGGATGGGGGGGGGGGGGGGGGTAGGGGTCATCGTTCCGTCTGGCCTAATATAGTCCAAAGGATTGTTCTATCACTAAAACCGTTTATCTTTAAATATCCTTAGGTTTTTAGTCAAAATATATACCATCACCAGTTTCACTTTAGACTTGAGACATGTATCTAGTTGTCTTAAGATTTTCAAAGATCTTAAGTTTATCATAAGATATGACAGTTTTGTGAAACAGCAATGGTGCAATCTTATGATAATTTTCGGTCTTAAGACAGATCTTAATCATAAGACAGCTTTGTGAAACTGGCCCCTGGTCAATAGATAGGGCTCACGGTGAGTGTACTCGGTCGCTTACCTGATCAGTAGATAGGGCTCACGGTGAGTGTACTCGGTCGCTTACCTGATCAATAGATAGGGCTCACGGTGGGTGTACTCGGTCGCTTACCCGATCAATAGATAGGGCTCACGGTGGGTGTACTCGGTCGCTTACCTGATCAATAGATAGGGCTCACGGTGGGTGTACTCGATCGCTTACATGATCAATAGATAGGGCTCACGGTGGGTGTACTCGGTCGCTTACCTGATCAATAGATAGGACTCGCGGTGGGTGTACTCGGTCGCTTACCTGATCAATAGATAGGGCTCACGGTGGGTGTACTCGATCGCTTACCTGATCAATAGATAGGACTCACGGTGAGTGTACTCGGTCGCTTACCTGATCAATAGATAGGACTCACGGTGAGTGTACTCGGTCGCTTACCTGATCAATAGATAGGTCTCACGGTGGGTGTACTCGGTCGCTTACCTGATCAATAGATAGGGCTCACGGTGGGTGTACTCGGTCGCTTACCTGATCAATAGATAGGGCTCACGGTGGGTGTACTCGGTCGCTTACCTGGTCAATAGATAGGCCTCACGGTGGGTGTACTCGGTCGCTTACCTGGTCACTAGATAGGCCTCACGGTGGGTGTACTCGGTCGCTCACCTGATCAATAGATAGGCCTCACGGTGGGTGTACTCGGTCCATGGGCTACACTTTCTCCTCCCTAGCACCTGATTCATCCTCTTTAATTTCCGGAGTCCGTGTTTCACATCCGGCTCAGAGATTGGTAATGTTTGTAAGATTTTTGAGATTTTTGTTATCTTCATCTTTTTCTTTGAAACAGGAAAATGATTTATATTCGATGTCACAATTTTCATTTAATTTTATTGTGTTGGTTATGGTGTACCATAATTTCACTCTCACTGTATAGTCGTTACGGATAGCTAGTCACAGCTGTCAGAACGGTTTGTACATTTTTTGTTGACGAGTGAGTTCTGAGCAGGCCGTAGAAGTGAGAAGGTGTGTCCTTCTAAGAGAAAACGTCGTATGACCTGTGTGGTCGCGTGAAAATTAGCTGTATGCTTTAGGCCTGAATGTTTTGTGAGTGTTTGAGAAGCTTTCCTGTGGGGACTGTAAAGTAAAGTTGAGAACTTTGGCAGCTGTGAGTTTGAATTGTATATTTTGTTGGCTAGGTGTTTTTTAATATATATTTTTTAAAGAAAAAAGTTATTATTTCACAGTATTCTGTAAAGTATTATGTATACTAGAAAATAAAACCGACATATTCAGGTATTTCATATGAATATGTTTTATTTTACTGACTATGGAAACCCAGACTGTGAAATAATATGCTATTAAAGGTGACCAGCTCGTCCAGCTGTGTATGTGCGTATTTGAAGTAGCAGATGAATATAATGGCATACTGGGACATTCATGGAAATCCTGTGTACTAGGGCGTTAAAGGCTAAAGGGACGTGCGACTGTTGGACAGTGTCGTAACCGTAATTCCATGAGTAACCAACCTCTGTAATCTCGACAGTCAGAGTCTCCGATTTTGAATTTTTATTTGCACACTGT
The DNA here is from genome assembly GCF_032062105.1 of Saccostrea cuccullata. Lineage (NCBI taxonomy): Eukaryota > Metazoa > Mollusca > Bivalvia > Ostreida > Ostreidae > Saccostrea > Saccostrea cuccullata. The sequence goes on from NW_026940252.1 coordinate 9,859, forward strand.
AATGAAACATTAGTCGGGTCTGTTATGATGTTGTTATACTCGGTACATTGACACTATTATTATTATGGGCAAGAGAAATTCAAACAATAAAATGCTTTCTTTGTTTGTTATTACTGGAATTACGGAAGCAGCTGTTGCAGAAAAAATACATAACCCGCGTAAGCGGGTTTTGTAATTTTTTCTGCAATAGCTGCTACGGTTAATTTCAGTGATAACAAACCAAGAAAGACATTTTATTGTTTATATTTATATCTGTTTAAATAATCATTTAAAGTAGGATTAAAAAGATTAATTATTGTATTAATGATGCGAACGTCTTCATACGTTTCATTGATGGAACAGCCACTGATCAAGAAATCTGTACAGGCGACATGCCTAATGTAGTTCATGCAGTGATTAACGCAATGGGTTTTCTTAAGAAATAAAGGAGAAAATATTCAGTAGATGTAAATATGTATACATAATGCTTTTAGGAGACTGCTAAACAAGAGGCCCATGGGCCACATCGCTCACCTGAGTAACTTGGGTGATGCAGTTCTTTACCAGATTCCCCCTCTTGCTATACCTATCATGCCCCACTACCCCCTTCCCTTTTATGATTTTAAAACTTTAGAATCTACCCTACCCCAGATTGCTTCCATATAAGTTTCAGCTTTCCTGGCCCAGTGGTCCATGAGAAGATTATTTTTAAAGATTTGTTCTATATATTTCTATATTAAACATGGATTCCCTATTGTGGCCCCGCCCTTCCCCCGGGGGTCATGATTTTAACAATTTAATATCTACACTATCCAAGGATGCTTCCACATAAGTTTCAGCTTTCCTGGCCCAGTGGTTCTTGAGAAGAATATTTTTAAAGATTTGTTCTATATATTTCTATGTAAAACTTGGATTCCCTATTGTGGCCCCGCCCTACCCCCGGGGGTCATGATTTTAACAATTTAATATCTACACTACCCAAGGATGCTTCCACATAAGTTTCAGCTTTCCTGGCCCAGTGGTTCTATGTAAAACATGGATTCCCTATTGTGGCCCCGCCCTACCTCCGGGGGTCATGATCTACACTACCCAAGGATGCTTCCACATAAATTTCAGCTTTCCTGGCCCAGTGGTTCTTGAGAAGAAGATTTTTAAGTATTTGTTCTATGTATTTCTATGTAAAACTTGGATTCCCTATTGTGGCCCCGCCCTACCCCCAGGGGTCATGAGAAGAAGATTTTTTAGTGACCCCACCCTATTTTTGTCTTTTCTTGATTATCTCCCCTTGTAAGGGGACTTGGCCCTTCATTTTAACAATTTAAACTCCCCGTCTCCCAAGGATGCTTTGTACCAAGTTTGGTTAAAATAGGCCCTTTGGTTCTTGAGAAGAAGTCGAAAATGTGAAAAGTTTACAGACGGACTGACGACGGACAAAATGTGATCAGAAAAGCTCACTTGAGCCTTCGGCTCAGGTGAGCTAAAAACCACAAAACCAAAAGGAAAGATTCTTGGTTTTTTATCGATAGAAGAATTATAACCTTTTTAAAACAAATTCTGAGGGCATTTAAGTCTTTTTTAAAAGCTTTTTTTTATGGTTTTATTATTTTATTTTATGTTCACGTAGCACCTCTTGGAAAATTTAAGTGGGCATGATAGACAAAATCCATTCCCTTATTTTAAAATCATTCTCAAATTGGATGTAAAACTGGTAAAACGTCAAACAATCAATCCGTCAATATCTGGGAAGTGGAGTTAAACAAACGTGAATCCTTTTTATCCACGGGTACTATGTGCCAAGTGAGTTCGAAATTGGTCCAGTGGTTCTGGTGAAGAATCATCGTCGGAAACCCACGGGTGATCTCGTGATAAGTAAAGACGAGATCACCCCTGGGTTTCCGACGACGGTGAAGAATGTGAAATTAATAAGTTTATTACAACAACAAATACAGGCAATTTTGATCAGAAAAAGTCACTACAAATGAAGTTCACATGTGAATATTTACATCTACCGAATATTTCATGAAAAACATCACAGTTATCAGTCAGCAAATGCATATATTTCTTGAGCAATGGATGTACCATTAATCTTTCATACAATGACATACTCATCTATACTACAATGTTCAACATATTTAATTTTACTTTGACTGATTTTTTAATACACGATATTAATATTTCTTAATTGTATATGCCGCAAGGGGACCCTTGATTGGTGATTGAATAAATATATTATAGACAATAAATCTTGACATGGTCAGGATTGCCATCCTGACCGGCCAGGATTGATTTTGAATGAAATATATAGAACATGACATGGGGGTCCCCCGTGGCTTTCCATAGTGTTTGTTAGTACGGGAGTTAACGTCGCAGCTATTGCAGAAAAAAACATTACATAACCCGCTCCCCGAACCAACAACCACAGAAAGCATTTTA
>NW_026940253.1:0-11886 GCF_032062105.1 Saccostrea cuccullata
GGAAGCGCACGTGCATGCACGTGAGTTCGTGCTAATTTGACCATGTCATATTATCTAGACTATTAATATATCCTTATAGAATGAGTTTCAAAGCATTTCAATAAAAAATGTAAAAGTTATGGCTATAATAAGTATATCGGTCATTTCACTCATTTCACGCGCACGCACGTGCATGCGTATGCGCGCAAAATGACCTTCGTTGTGCACACCTACACTTGACACCTATTAACCCTAAAAAGGTTTTAACTTAGTTGGGTGAACAGTTTCTGAGAACACTCGCGGACAAAAAAAGTACCGGAGAACAAAGAAGAAAAAAAAGAATAATAATAATAATAATAATAATAAGAAACCGAGTAAAAACAATATGTTCCCAAACTCCGTTTGGGGAACATAATAATAGTGGAAAAGAAACAAACGAATCAGTAGAAAGTCTTCCGTTGGAGACGGAAGACCTTAATAATAATAATAAGAAACAGAGTAAAAACAATATGTTCCCCAACTTCGTTTGGGGAACATAATAAGAAACAGAGTAAAAACAATATGTTCCCCAACTTCGTTTGGGGAACATAATTTCAGGGTATCCAACAATATATAGTCCTTTATCTATATATTTTCAGTACAGTAGCAGTAATTTATGTATTTTCTAAGAATATATAACCATGGTTTTATTTGACTTGCTAATGTTTGAAGAACTTGATCTATAATACATTTTTTTACCCAAAGCATCTTGGCAAACAAGAATAGCCTGAAAATTAAGTTATATGTGTCCAGAAAAAGAACAATAACACTAAATCTGAATCATCTTTTTATTATTATCAATAAGTTTAGACATATTGAGTCATTCCCCTTCCTCGATTTCTTTATAAATTATTATTATTATAATTAAGCACATGGATTTGAGAACATTTTCATGACAAAGAAAGAAGAAACTGGTATAAATGTTTTCCAAATTTACTATTCGCAATGCCTGCATTTTAAAAATAGAAGAGCTAGGTCTTCTAATGGTGATGCATAAAAGAATGATACATCATACATATACCCGGTAACTTCAGTCTGACTTAGTTTTTTTTCTGTAGCTACAGTGTAGTGCAAAGAACATGTATCCCAAATAATAATGAGAACATTATAAAATTTCTGAAAATAATCAAGCCTTCTATATGATTTAATTTAATATCATATTTATTCACAATTGTCCATTTCTATCTGTCAGCTGTTATTTTCCTATCCTCTGGACTTCCCAATCTTGCTGACACAGAGGACATCTTTTATTCTGTTTAACCCAAAGTGTCATACAGCACAGGTGGAATGAATGATTGCATTCTCCCCAGACCACTAGAAAAAAAGAAATCAGCAAATTTAATATTAAGTACATGGACAATGCATCATAAATTCATAATCTAGACACGTAAGGCCTGTCCATACATGCATTTTATGCATTCCAGTCATGTTAATAATATATCAATGGTATCTGATATATCAAAGTTCCACTGTACAATCTAGTATTGCTAAGATTGAAAATTTAATTTAATCAATATTTTACTATGTAAGATTGCTAAGATTGAAAAAAATATACAGTCATACATCTGGCCATTCAAGACAAACACTTAAGAATGAGAACTTCTATCTGTCATCAGAAAAATATCAAGGCTATCATGTATTTTGCATAATATGGGGAAAAAATACTTGAGACAAAAATAATGAATTTTTTGAGTCAGAGTCCAATAGGTACATTTCCACAACTGTAGTCATAATGCTCTTATTAAGATGTATATATGTTCGTGTATACATGAATCAATTGAAATGATGGAATTTTTTTGTACTACATTTAGTTTTCTAAAAATGGGTAAATTAAAATAAAATTTACGCAAATGTCATATGATATTCTTACATTCTTCTTATAAACAGTAATGAATTGCTTGTAAATATAAACTAGACAATGACTAACGCCATAAAGTTTATTAATACAAATTACAAAACAACCGAAGGTATTACAAAGCAAAACAAAAACTATCACTCTGTACCAACAATGTACAGTAGGATATAGAAGAAGACATGTTAAAAATATTGTGGTAACATCACTGCTGGTTGGTGTTTAATTTCCATTAAATGATAAATACAATGGAATTTTGCATCTTGTATACCATGGACATATTGCAATGAAATGGAAGTTTGAGCCATTCTTTCTTTTTTTTTTCTTTGTATGCATTTTAACTTTAATATCTTGAACTCTCTAATATCTAGGAAGATTCTTCTTGGTCCCATCAAGTTCAAGTAAAGATTTGACAATAATTAAATTCATATGAAACCATTTTAACTTTGAACAGGTGCTGAAATTTTTCTAAAAATACATACCAACACAGTCATCTTGTTTGTTCTCTGACTGACACCTCAAACAGGCATCTACAAAAATAAAGAATAATGGAAACAAACTTTCACAGATACTGAGATACACATTGTTATTATACATGTACACTATAAATTTATACATGTCATAAAAATAATTGCAAATCATTTGATACACCATTACTTTGCTCATGTTTTATATAGGAGTCAAACAAGTACATGATGTAACAGAAAAAACAGATGTATTGCTGGACTGGGAAATGCCATTGAAGCAAGGACCTCTGCATCTCTAGTCAGGTGATTCAACGGGTTCTACTTCTAATCTTAACCAGTACGGAGCTATCCAGGCTAATTTCAACTTTGGTCTATCCAAACCACACCATGGAGCGAATAATTATTTTTACAATAATGTACTAAGTTATTAACTCATTTTTAGACACATCCACTTCATACATGTATTTTATTCAGTTTTCAATCATTAACATGATTAACCTAGATTATCAAGCAAGGTTGTCCCCAAGAATTGAAAAAGAAGGGACATATGGAAAGTAGAAAGGGGTCTGGGGTTCTTCTCCTATGGAAGTTTAGAAGTAATACCAAAAAATAGCCGAGGAATTACATCATTATAGGTGAGGAAATTCCCTGGCCCCCATCTTCATTTCCTAAGGACAACCCTGCCAAGACATAGTTTGCCTCAAATTAAATTTTTCCTGAATCATTTTGGACATGATATTTTATCGAGCCTCTTTATTTTAAACCATCTTTCTAAAACCAGAGACTTAATTACTATGAAAAGCCCAGAAGTCTGTGCGGAGTTGTGGAAAACTGCTGGTCATACCGGCAAAAAATTTGTGTGACCAGTAAAAATGCTATCAATGTGGTCCAATGATAAGCCTCTTGTTTTAATTTTTTTTTTTCCCATTTATCATTGGTGCAATTATCCCATCTTAATTATCGTACCTTATATGCGATTGCGTATTACCTTTTCTTTAAACAAGATTGAGGCTGTAATTGAAAGCGAAACGAGCATGGTTCTCGTGACTTATTAAATTTACAACTGGAGCAGAATTAGGTGGAACACATATCAAAGCAAAAAGATAAAGATGAGCTAAATATGAAAAATTTTGACAGAAAGAATTCAAACACAGGTGTCTAGGTTTATATGATTCCAAAATGCATAAATGTTTTTAAAAAAAAATACATGTTTAGTATGCTGAATTAGCATTGTCACCTGCCCAAAAGCGGTGAAATCTAGTATTGCTATATAAATGCAAAATAAAATGAAAATGGAAGAGGATTGGAAATGGAGATTGAATGTTGTTTTATTATTAAGTAAATAGATGTGTAATGAGGTAAATAAATGTTATTCTTTTTTTTTCATTTTGCAACTTATGCCCTGTTCACACGGAGAGTTTAATTCGAATTAAACGTAAAGTTACTGCGAATTAGCTTCGCATAGCGTTCACACGGAGAATTTAATGCGAATTAGTTTAATTTGAATTAATTTACTGCGCATTAAATTACTTCGCATTAGCTCCGTGTGAACGCTAAGCGAAGCTAATTCGAATTAAATTTTGACGCATGCGTAAGGCAAGAATTAAGTCACAGGACACGTGTTGGTGGTTATATATAGGTATTTGTGCTATATTTGGTTCAAAAATTGAGGGAAAGTATGTTAATCACTAAAATCAATGAAAACCTGTAGCTACTACATGACGTATCAAAGGATGGCTCTGCATACATGACGTGTTTACATATGACGTCATAATAGACTTACTGACGCCTGACTGTAGAAGAAAAATTTTAATTCGCATTAGTTTACTTCGCATTAGCTGTCGTGTGAACGCAATTTAATTCGCATTAATTTGATTCGCATTAGTTTACTTCGCATTAATTTACTGCGAATTAAACTCGTCGTGTGAACAGGGCATAACTATATCGGACCGACGAAAAATAACTTTGGACCAGCTTATTTTGTTTTCTTGTCGGTCCAAATGACTAGCTATCTGAAAAAGTTTTCCACAGCCCTGCTGTGGTTTTATCCTCCACCATTGAGGAATAAACGAGTGGTTTACAATAAAGAGGATCGATACTAAAAGAACATCCCAGAAGGATTTATCAAAAAAGAATAATAAAGCGAAGTATTAGTGTGTCTAAGTGTTAAAGTAAGCTAATGATTGATAAATTATTAAAACACAAGTTCAATGTGGGGAGTGTCTGAAATTGAGTTAAGTACCTTGTGATAAAAATCAGAAAGGAGAAAGGGTTGTCCCTGACTCCCTGTAATATAATGTCTGTAACATTACACTGTGATGCCAGTGCCAAAATAAAAGCTAAATGCTTATAACCCTTACCCATCACTTGAACACGACAAATAGCACATGTATCACATTCTACATCCCAGCTCCACATTGCAACGAGATTCCATTTCTTCAGGGTAAACATTTTGTCAGCTTTTTTCGCACTTTCTCTATCAGGTTCTCTTTCAACTTCCATTTCATCCGCCATCTTGAAGTAAAGTGTATAATTTAAAGTGTATAAATTATAACAGGATTAGCAAATTTATAAATAAAGCATTATATTCTGAATGAAGTGGACTTGAATATATTATAATAACACTACACCGTTCTTCAAATACTTATTATATTTATTAAAAATGTTTGACAGTTTCTTTGTTTACCATGTTTACCTTTTTGGGAAACTGAAAGAAGAAAAATGTGAATACCGATCCCGACTTTAATCACATGATATGAAAAGGTTTCCGCTTATCGTCTCAAACCACGGTCCGGAGTCCGCATAGAGCTATCTCATTCAAAAAAGAGGACCGTACATTTTGGCCGTGGTTTGCGACGTATGATGTTGTACATAGGATTAAACTTTTTTAAAGTGCATTTAATTTGTTGATTTGATTGATTTGAACATATTTTATTTATTATACCCCCCGCTTGAAAAGTGGGAGGGTATATAGTAATCGGTATTTCCGTCCGTCCGTCCGTCTGTTACGCTTTGGGGTACCCATCTCTTATCCGCAACTCCTCTCAAACCACTGAAGGAAATTTGATGAAACTTTCACAGAATCTTTATTACATACTGCCATTGTGCACCTCCTATTTTACTTTTTGATCTGACATATATTTTGGATTTTCCAGAGGAAAACATGGATACTGCCATTATATTCATATGGGAGGCGGGGGTATTATTTAGTGCGCTCATTGCTCACAGTACCTTAGTTGTAAATTAATAGACTATTACAGAAGGATTGGGCACAAGTTCTGACAACTTATAACGCCCTCTTCCTACATGTAAATTACACATTTTTATTGTCACAGTTAAACACTAGAGGTAATGTGAGTGATGAGCTCACTAAATGATACCCCCGCGCCTCCCATATGAATATAATTATGGCAGTCTCCATATTTTGCTATGGGAAACCCAAATATGTGTCGGATCAAAAAGTGAAATAGGAGGTGCACAATGGCAATATGTTATAAAGATTCTGTGAAAGATTCATCAATTTTCATTCAGTGGTATGAGAGGAGTTGCGGATAAGAGATGGGTAATGCAAAACGTAACAGACGGACGGACGAACAGCTAGACGTACGGACGGATGGACGTCCCGAGCAATAAAAACCCTCCCGCTTTTGAATCGGGGGTATAAATATGATATCATACCTGTCTAAGTTAAATACAAATATTTTATTGGCACAAACACAATAACAGTAATTGGTAAAGGTCCATACAGAATTTATAATATTAACTAGAGGTACTGTGAGCAGTGAGCTCACTATATGATACCCCCCGCCTCCCATATAAATATAATGGCAGTATCCATGTTTTGCTCTGGAAAATCAAATATATATGTCAGATCAAAAAGTAAAATAGGAGGTGCACAATGGCAATATGTAATTAAGAATCTGTGAAAGTTTCTTTAAATTTCCTTCAGTGGTATGAGAGGAGTTGCGGATAAGAGATGGGTACCCCAAAGCGTAACAGACGGACGGAAATACCGATTACTATATACCCTCCCACTTTTCAAGCGGGGGGGGGGGGTATATTATAAGCACGATAAAACATGTCATATTTAGAGTCACATGTTATCCTTGTGAGAAAAAAAAATTTCATTGGGTACCAAGAACTTTGACCCTTTGACCATGGGGTTTAACCTACTTTAAAAAAACAAAAAAAAAAAAACAAACATTGGCTATAACTTTTGAGGGGTTAGGCCTAGGGCCAATCTAATTAAAATTAGATCTTTGATCCGCTCCAGTTTGATCGCTACACAAAGTGTAGCGATCAAACTGGAGCGGATCAAAGATCTAATTTTAATTAGATTGGGGCTAGGGCTTTCATACTTCACATATTTAATCCTTTTGACAAGATCATTCATCGGATACCAATAAATTTGACTCTTTGGCCTTGTCATTGAAGTTTGACCTTTTTTTTTTTTAATGTTACCTTGCCCATACTAAACAGTTGAAGGGTTAGGGCTAGGGCTTTCAAACTTCACATATGTAATCCTTGTGACAAGACCTTTCTTTGGAAACCAACAACTTTGACCCTTTGACCTTGACTCTTGAGTTTGACTACCTTTCAAAACCTTATCCTTGGTCATAACTTTTACTTTGGTACCAGCATATTTAATTTGCATCTAAGACAAGTTTATTCTTTGCTTTGTTGTCATACGGGGGCATCAGTTTTTCCACAATCATATTTTGTTTTCTTTGTATAAATCGACATCGGGTACAATAAACTTTGTTGTATAAGTATAGGAATAAAGAGTAACAAATCTCCGGAAGTTTACATCATCTTCTGGAAGATGGAGAAGGGCACTAAATGGGTAGACATTACTTGATTGGCTGAATTCAGGTATGCATATATTTTCATTTTAAAGTAAATATATTAATGTTTGAAATCAGTGATTAAATGTAGGAATATTACAAAAAATATAGAAATACCAGTGGAGATTGTAGGGGTGGGAATTGGTATTTTTGATAGAGTGTCATTTACTGCCGATCGCTAAAAGTTGTAAATAACTGCAATTTTGATCTATAAACGCCACGTGACGCTATATTTTTTCCGGGCTTTTTATGCCCTCGTAATCGAATGCTCTTTCCAACCGTCCGTTCGTCTGTCTGTTTGTCCACAAAAACTTTAAACTTGCCCATAACTTTTGACTTGGTGGAGCTATGGCTTCATTTTTCATAGGTGCATTACTTGTGACAAGACTTTAAAATCTTTGGGTACCACCAAATTTGACCTCTTCACCTTGGAGTTTGACACACTTTTACACCCAAAATTCCAAGCTTTTACTTAGGCCATAACTTTTAAACAGTAGATTCTAGGAATTCCACACTTCACATTGTTTGTGACAAGACCTTTCATGGAATACCAACAACTTTGACCTTTTGACCCTGAAGATTTATGTACTTTAAAAAAACTTTATCCTCGGCCATAACTTTTGAACCACAGGGACTTGAAATAGTCTTAGCAAAATCGAGTATATAATATAATATTATATACCCGATTTTGCGAAGACTGTCTTAAGTCCCTGTGTTTTGAACGGTAAGGGCTAGGGCTTTCATACTTCACAAATGTAATCTTTGTGACAAGACCTTTCATTGGATACCAAGAACTTGGACCCTTTGACCTTGGATTTTGACCTACTTTTTAAAAACAAACCTTGACCATAACTTTTGAAGGGTTAGGGCTAGGGCTTTCATAATTTACGTAATTGATCCATTTGACAAGATCTTTCAGTGGATATCAGTTAATAACTTTGAACTTGATCCTGGAGTTTGGTCTACTTTTTAAAAATTTACTTTTAACTTTTGAAGGGTTAGGGCAAGGGCTTTTATACTTAATTTTTTACCGGGTGGTAAATTCCAGGTGAGGGAGGGGCTTATTTTGTACAGGTGTGAATGCCTTGGGGGCTAGCAGTCTACCTGTGGTCATCTGTCTCCGAATTCCTATACACAGGAAGTGATTTAATACACAGTGTAATACCCAGATGTCAAACTTTACCTGTGATGGGGATTTTGAGACAATTTTAAATTAGTAATTAAAAGTTTCTCAGTTATGTATAAATTTGTTTTTGAATATTTTAAAAACATCCCTACCCATTTAGGAAAAAATTATTATGATATCATACTATAAATTCAAATATTAAAACGAAGATTATTTAAGAGGTTAGTGTATGTACATATTAATTAAAAGAAAACTCCTGTAACAACCAAATTAGACTTAATTTATTTATCCCTAGGATCCCATCTTTTAAATGAAAAGAGAGCCGTGTTAACTACTTTTCATTAGGCTAAAATTATCTAAGTTTATCCTAATCTTATTAATAAGGCTTTGTCACCATAAAACATGCTAAAAAGTTTGCTTGTAAATTCTTATCTGAATAAAAAAGGAAAATATAAACGACCCATGATTAGAAACATTTATAGATATTTTTAATAATTAATTCTGCCCTGCTCTATACTTAATCAATATAATTTCCACTTAAGGTTTACTGTTAAGCATATTAAAATTAATATCGAAATTTCATTTGGTAAAAAAAAAAGTTTTATGTACCAAAGATTTTTTTTAAAAAAAAACATATTATATTATAATCCTTTCAAATACTAAAGGTATATTTAATTCTTATAATCATATTATCAATATAAAATTTTTTATAGTAATACAGTTTCTCTATAATACCATGTTCGGTAAACATCAAAGGATCATGAGTTAATTAATTTGAAGGTTCCCACGAGTCCCCAACAAGGTGTACAGGGTATACACAGGGACCAGTAAGTAAATGTCAATCAAGTTCCAGCATCCAATGATGGACTTTCACACACTTGATTGACAGGGCTAACCTGACCAGATATTTTTGAAGGCGGTGCTTAAAATCTCTGCCTTTAACATATCTTATCCTTGTGACAAGACTTTTCTTTGGAAACCAACAACTTAGACACTTTGACCTTGACCCTGGAGTTTGACCTACCTTTCAAAAACTTATCCTTGGCCATAACATTTGAACAGGCTGTGCTAGGGCTTTAATTCATATTTCAAAATTTTGTTTCTTGTGAGAAGACCTTACTTTGGGTACCAACATATTTAATTTGCATTTAAGAAAAAATCATCTTCGAACGCTACGTTGCCATACGGGTGCATCAGATAGTTTTCACAAACACATCTTGTTTACCTCATGTTCTCGTTTGAGTATATAAGCTTATTTTTTAAAAAACCTACTCTAAATCTGCGTATGTAATGAGTTTTGAACGATTGCTGCTAAAGCTGACATATTTGCCGCCACGCGTAAGTACCCAGTGAATTTTAAAAGGTCTATATACGATCAAATTCTTGACCATCTTCGCTAGCCAAGGATTTCCGATCCGAAATCTACTCTATATAACATCGATTCGGAAACCCTTGGCTAGCGAAGACGATTCTTGAAATGATTTTATGATTTATAAAAATTTTAATAAGATAAAATTTAGAGCCATCATATTGCGAAACAGACATGTTTTGAGGAAGTTAGAATGGCATCTATACGTGCAGTATTTATTAATTTTGTTATGACGCGCCTTATGTAATCAATTGATATTGACACTTAATACTCATGTGACTATTTTTCATCTCAAAAGTTCAGATTTGTTTATACGTATATAATATCCATGGATTTTATCCAGTTTTTTTAGTCTTAAAAAAATTAAACGTTTATATATATAGTACAGTTGCAGAGGCGTAGTCACAAACTTAAAAGTGGGGGGGGGGCTCAACTTCAGAAATTCTTTGACAAGCAAAAAAAAAAAAAAAAAAAAAAATTGAAAGTTCACCAAACTCGAAAAATCCTATTTCAAGGGGAGGGGGGGGGGAGGGTACTGGCCAACTTTTTCAAAGGCAAGTTACTTTCAATTCCATTTTTTTCCCACAATTCTTCGATATAACTATACTTTCCTATAGTAAAGGTAATGTTGGAGAAAAATAGCTGTAAATTTGTTCTTCATTAAACAGTGGGGGGGGGGGCACAGACATACTCTTGGCCCCCCCCCCCCCCCCCCAGATCTGAAAGGGGGGGGCTAATGCCCCCGCTGCCGCCCTGTGACTACGCCTGTGAGTTCTTATAAAATGCAAATCGATATTTTGATTATTAAATTAAAATAGAGCGGACAAAACCAATTTTAAAAGGTGTCTAGAGTCAAACTGTCAAAATGGTTAACATTTAGAACAGTAAATTTAGCATATTTCTGGCCTCGCAACAAAGACGATAACAAAATTTTATACACATGTCCAGTGCGCTTTTCCTGAAAATCTTCAAGCAAAAATTACGAATTGATGCACACATCAACTCAAGTATATGACGTCTCGCTGAGATTGATTTGAAGCACACAGAAATTCAGTGTGATTTCTTTCATCAATTCATCCACAGCTGGCGATGACGAATAAGGTGTCTGTGAATTCATGCATCTATCCCATTCATTGTTCATGCATGGTAAACTTATTGCTCGAAAGTTTATACTTACATCTTGGATAAATATTCGTCAATGATCATTTTCTAACGTTGTGTTTTTAGATGAATTCAAATATGCATATGTACAATATATATGTGTCTTTGAAAAAGAATAATACATTTATATGGAAGCATGGAAGATTGTAACGTTTGTTGACAGATATCTGCAATAAAATTAAATATTTTTTGCATCTCGCCATGCATGCATCAGAAAATGGAAAATATCTTAAAATAATTAAATATATCTCAAGGGAAGGGGTCCATACGTTCATCAAAGTTAAATAAAACAACATAGACCCAGGGAATCGTAGTTGTAATAATAATTGATGACTCCCAGAGTTCAATGTGCGGGACCAAAATCCCCCCCAAAGTTTTCCAAAAAAAAAATCGCAAATCTGTTTAATTTTACCAGTTTTTAGTGTTTACATAGTTTTAAAATCAAATGACTATGAACAATCTGTATTTAAACTTTACAATAAAAAGCCATTTTTATCGTAATTATGCATCAGGTGACACGAATGCAAAGGGAAACTTGATATCAATTGTATTTATTGTTACAACATACCATCCTATTTGAGTCACGTGATACAACAAAACGGCATGGAACCAGGAAGTGGAAAAGTAAAATAAAACGAGAATTGAATAAATCCGCGAAACACACATGATTTTATCACTAAGACTACAGATGAACGATGGATGACACTTATGACGAGGAACGGTATGATTCTGTTTATGCAAACAACCCTGTGAGCGAATTTCTTAACGTCACAGAAAACCTAAAACAAACAAACTTGGACCAACTTCTCGAGGAAGATAAACGAAACAATGCTAACAAAGATGACCCAATTTCATGGTACCATGGAAAGATTCCACGAGAAGCTGCAGAGAGCATTTTAAAGGAGGGTAAGTATTCATGACATATTGAATGTCTTCTGTATGGTCGGTATTTTGCAAACATGCTAAATGCTGAAATGGAGATTTTTTTAAGCAAGAAGGATGTGATTTCCATTTCAAATGTTATTATGCATCGATTTTATGCTCATGTT
>NW_026940254.1:0-12254 GCF_032062105.1 Saccostrea cuccullata
GATTTTCATGTCGCATGGTTCATAATTCGGGGCCACAAGGGGCCAGAATGCTAAATCTTTGATGCTTTATATCTTGAAAGGGAGAAATATTTTGATAAGCAATATTGAACAAAAGTTGTTCAAAATAATGTTCTGAACAATATGCAACCTTTCATTTTTTGCTTAACGTCCCCATAAGGGAGTTAAAAGGGTTGCCCCTTAAATATTCTTTTTCTAATATCTCAAAAACGAAAAAGAATTTCTGAATAGTTGTTGAACAAATAATCTTCAAAATCTTAAGAGCTTAAAAATGATATGAATAAAGAGGGCCGATTCCTAAAATTAGGGATCGTTAGGGGCAAAAGGCCGATTTTTTAAAGTCTTTAATGTTCAATGTCTTTTTACAAATTGTGGTAAATCATTATTTTAGAATGAAAATCGCAATCAAAATCTTATCTCATCTCATCAAGAATTGGACGGAAGACCCACTCGTTGCTCGCAACGAGATCTCATCTTGTTATGTTCCCCAAACGAAGTTGGGGAACATATTGTTTTTACTCTGTTTCTTATTATTATTATTTTTCTTCTTCCTGGGAAAATTTTGTCCACGAGTGATCTTGTAAACTACACATCCGACTTAGGTGAAACCTTTTTAGGGTTAGTAGGCATGTTATGTAGAGTTGCCAAACAAAGGTCATTTTGCGCGCACGTGCTTGCAAGAGCGCGCACGTGCAATAGGTGAAATTACCAATATAATGGATATTGCCGTAACTTTTCTATTTTTTGATGAAATTTTTTGAAACTCATAATGTAAGGATACATTAGTAGTATAAACAAGATAGCATGGTCAAAATAGCAAGATCTCACGCGCATGCACGTGCGCTTCGCTCTGATTGGCTGAAACTAAAGTCTCAATAACTTTCTTGTTTCTTGTCATAATCCTTTGAAATTTTGAACATAGTCCTACATTATGAAGATCTACCGCATTATATATAAGAATTTTCATGAAAGCATGCACATGTGCGCGTGCTGCAAGCTGATTGGCTGAAACTTTAAATGGCAATATCTCCTTTGTTTTTTGACGAAATTCTTTGAAATTTAAAATATAGTCATGCAGTAGGATATCCTACAAAATGATATAGAAAAAAAATCATGAAATCACGCGCATGCACGCGTGCTGCAATCTGATTGGCTGAAACTTTAAATGGCTATTTCTCCTTTCTTTTGACGAAATTCTTTGAAATTTAAAATATAGTCATGCATTAGGATATCCTACGAAATGATATAGAAAAAAAATCATGAAATCACGCGCATGCACGTGTGCTGCAATCTGATTGGCTGAAACTTTAAATTGCTATTTCTCCTTTGTTTTTTGACGAAATTTTTTGAAATTTAAAATATAGTCATGCATTAGGATATCCTACAAAATGATAGAAAAAAAATCATTAAATTACGCGCATGCACGTGTGCTGCAATCTGATTAGCTGGAACTTTAAATGGCTATAACTGCCTTGTTTTTCAACCAAACAGGATGGGATTTAGAACATAGATAGATGTAAGGGACTCCTACAAGAAGGTATGATCATCATGCACGTGCACACACGTGCGTGCATTTGAAACGAGTATATTTAAAAATACTCTTGAATGAGTAATTTTTATTACTTTTGGACTGAATGCTTTAATATATAGTATATTGAAATATTAATAGTGTAGACAAGATGATATGGTCATAACGCACATGCATTCACATGCGCTTGGGTGCAATGCTAAAAATTGAATATACATGTAATTGGTATCCTTCTGGGAAAGCGATGTAAAAGTCAAAAATGCACAGAGTTTGTCTTATTTAATGAAGCTTACAGGGAACATGGCACCGAAAGGGAGTTGGGGAGCGTTTGGGGAACATCTGTAACGGTTCCCGTTACAATTAGCACTAGTTAAGGTCTTCCGACTTCCTTCGGAAGACCTTATTGTTATTCGTCTGTTTTTTATTATTATTATTATTATTATTATTATTTTTCTTTTTTCATAGTTAGGGCGATATCTCAGCTGTGCACGGACGGATCTGAAAGATTTTTACAGGGATGATGCATCATGAGAATATCTCCAGACGTGTTTTTCATTTTAACGAAACTCAGATTCGTTAACGATTTTTGGGGATTTTTGTATTTTTTAAAAGGCATTTTGTCCAGCAGTTTTCTCGAGAACGGCTAAAGATATGAAATTGAAACTCACTGAGGTGATAGAACATCGAACTCCGTTATGGGCAACGACCTTTATTTTTCGTCGTCGAAACTTCCGGTCGCAAACGGAAGTGAATTCAAAAAGTCCCATTTCTCAACTTTTTTGTTTTTCAATATTTTTCTTTAGGATTTACAGGGTTTATAGAGTGTCTTATGAGAATTCTAAACATGTGTTCAGTATCTTGATGCGTGAATGTATTGAAAAGATATGGCCGAACCAAACTTTGTCCCACTGTCGGGGGTTCGAATCCCGCTGGAGGCGTTTCAAATTTTTTTTTCTTTGTTTCTGTCTTTTTCAATTGCAAATGACTTTTGTCTCTTTTGTAACACGTATGGAATATTATTCCGATTTTTAAAAGCTAATTT
Source organism: Saccostrea cuccullata (assembly GCF_032062105.1). Taxonomy (NCBI): domain Eukaryota; kingdom Metazoa; phylum Mollusca; class Bivalvia; order Ostreida; family Ostreidae; genus Saccostrea; species Saccostrea cuccullata. The sequence continues at coordinate 2,589 of NW_026940254.1, forward strand.
TTGAGATATTTTGAGGAATACGTGTAATTATCATTATGTATGTTGAGAGACTGCTGTGAAAAAACGTTAAAAAAATATACATTCTGAAATCTATATCACGGGATTACGCAGCATAGAACTCTAACGAAAAGTCGGTCGGAAGACCGCTTGTTGCTCTAGCAACAAGAACGCATCTAGTTATTATTATTTTTCTTCTTCCTGGGAAAATTTTGTCCACGAGTGATCTTGTAAACTATACATCTGACTAAGGTAAAATGTTTTTAGGGTCAGTAGACATGTTATGTAGATTTGCCAAACGAAGGTCATTTTGCGCGCACGTGCTTGCAAGAGCGCGCACGTGCAACACATGAAATGACCAATAAAATGGATATTGCTGTAACTTTTCTTTTTTTTTTTGATGAATTTTTTTGAAACTCATAATATAAAGATACATTAGTAGTATAGACTAGATGGCATGGTCAAAATAGCAAGATCTCACGCGCATGCACGTGCGCTTCGCTCTGATTGGCTGAAACTAAAGTCTCAATATCTTTCTTGTTTCTTGTCATAATCTTTTGAAATTTTGAACATAGTCCAATATCATGAAGATCTACAGCATGATATATAAAAATTTTCATGAAATCACGCGCATGCACGTGTGCTGCAATCTGATTGGCTGAATCTTTATATGGCTATATCTCCTTTGTTTTTTGATGAAATGTTGGAATTTTAAAATATAGTCATTCATTTAAATATCCTTCAATACAATAAAGATAAAAATTTATGAAATCACGCGCATGCATGTGTGCTGCAATCTGATTGGCTGAAACTTCAAATGGCTATAACTCCCTTGTTTTTCAACCAAACAGGATGGGATTTAGAATATAGATAAATATAAGGGACTCCTACAAGAAGATATAGTCATTATGCACGTGCATGCACGTGAAATGAGTAAAATTAAAAATACACTCGAATGAGTGTATTTTTAAAACTTTTGGATTAAATGCTTTGATATGAAGTATATTAATATTTTAGATATTGTAGACAAGATAATATGGTGGTTACGCACATGAACACGCTTGCAATGCCTATTTTTAAATATATTTTGTATTTTTCTGGGAAGACCTTGATTAAGTCTAAATTTCATAAAGTATTTCTCATTTAATAGAGATTACAGGGAATATGGCACCAAAAGGGAGTTGGTGAGCGTTTGGGGAACATCTGTAACGGTCCCCGTTATAATTAGCACTAGTTAAGGTCTTCCGTCTTCACGGAAGACCTTATAGTTATTCTACTGTTTCTTATTATTTTTCTTATTTTTTTTCCAAAATTTTGTGCACGCAATTTCTCAGCAACCATTCAATTGATTTCAATGAAATTTTCAGAAATTATGCGCATCAGTATGAACTTGATACATCTGGGAGGAAATTTGATAATTCGCTTTTGGTGCCAAGTTATGGCCAGTTTCCTGATTTTAAAATGCGATTTTGTCGCGCACTTTTATCGAAAATGGCTGAGAATATGAACTGGAGACTTATCTAAGAGCATAGGGCATGGTTATTAGATGTGCGTAAGCCTAATTTCCTGCGTCGTCGGTGCTTCCGTTCGCTACCGGAAGCGAATTTAAAAAGTGCATTTTTCCATTTTTTTTTGTTTTCAAATGTTTTTCTACGATTTTAATTATCTTAAAAGTGACTCTTATGCGAATGAGAAATATGTAATTTGTTTAAGAATTGAAAAGGGCAATCTCGAGATATTTGCATTTAAATATTTGAAGAGGTGTTTTCAATGGCTGAATACGTAGCGCGTTGGATTGTCACGCGGGCGACCCGGGTTCGCTCCCCCGAATATCCGAATTTTTTTAATCACTTTTTCATCTCGATGTTTGGTGTTTTTAATTCAGAATCGGACGGAAGACCTCTCGTTGCTCGCAACGAGATCTCATCTAGTTATTATTATTTTTCTTCGTGGGAAAATTTTGTCCGCGAATGATCTTGTAAAGTACACATCCGATTAAGGGGAAACCTTTTTAGGATAAGTAGGCATGTTATGTAGATTTGCGGAACGAAGGTCATTTTGCGCGCACGTGCTTGCAAGAGCGCGCACGTGCAACACGTGAAATGACCAATATGCTTAAAATTGCCGTAACTTTTACATTTTTTAATGTAATGCTTTGATATTAAGAATATATAGACATATTATAAATGTAGATAAAATGACATTGTCAACATGCCATTTTGCACGCACGTGCTTGCAAGAGCGCGCACGTGCAACACGTGAAACGACCAATATAATGGATATAGCCGTAACTTTTCTATTTTTTAATGAAATCTTTTGAAATTTATAATGTAAGGATATATTAGTAGCGTAAACAAGATGACATGATCAAAAAAGCAAGATCTCACGCGCATGCACGTGCGCTTCGCTCTGATTGGCTGAAACTAAAGTCTCAATATCTTTCTGGTTTTTTGACTAAATCCTTTGAAATTTTAAACATAGGCATGTATTAGGATATCCTACAATAAGATTTATAGTAATTATCATGAAAACACGTGCATGTACGTGCGCTGCAATCTGATTGGCTTATGCTTTAAAAAGCTATAACTCCCTTGGTTTTCAACCAAACAGGATGGAATTTGGAACATGGAAATATAATAGACTTCTACAAGAAGATTTTTTGCATACACGTGCATGTACGTGTGCTGCAATCTGATTGGCTGAAACTTTGAACAGCTATAACTCCCTTGGTTTTCAACCAAATGGGGTGGGATTTAGAACATAGATAGGTGTAATGCACTTCTACAAGAAAGTATGGTCGCCATGCTCATGTGAGCACGTGCGTGCACGTAAAATGAGTAAAATCAAAATTACACTTAAATTAGTGTATTTTTTAATGCTTTTAGATTAAATACTTTGATATTTAGTATATTAAAATCTATAGATTGTGAAGACAAGATTATATGGTCATTACGCACATGCATTCACATGCGAACGCGTGCAATGCTAAAATTTGAATGAAATTGGTATACTTCTGGGTAAACGATGTTAAACTCTCAAATGCATATAGTTTGTCTTATCTAATGAAGCTTTTAGGGAATATGGTACCAAAAGGAAGTTGGGGAGCGTTTGGGGAACATCTGTAATGGTCCCCGTTACAATTAGCACTAGTTAAGGTCTTCCGTCTTCAGCGGAAGACCTTCTTATTATTCTGTTGTTTCTTTTCCACTATTATTCTTCTTACCGATTTTGTGCAGACGATTTCTCGAAAACGCCTTGATGAATATTCATGAAACTTTCAGCAATGATGTAAAATTAATAGAACTGGTGTCATTTTTTCTCGTTTGGAGAACGTCACTTCCAATCGCGAGTTACGGCCGATTTTCAGTTTTTTTAATGAAATTTTGTCCGGACGTTTTCTTAGAGATTATTGAATATATATTCATGAAACTTTCAGGGATGGTATATCTTGACCTTTAGATGTGCGTAGCATGTTTCATTTTTTCCGTCGACACTTCCGTTGTAAACCGGAAGTAGTTTAAATTTAACGATTTTTTTCATTTTTTCATTTTCTGATGAATGTAATTGTTCATAATAAAGATTTAAAGAATGCGTCGAGTCCGCAATATTTCCACCGGAAGTATTTCGAAATTCAAACCGGAAGTTATCTAAAAATGAGAATTTTCCATTGAAACTTTCAGGGATGATAACTACATGCTTAATGTAGAGTTGAAAGTCGTTTAGAGCACATCCGGTCGCACTGGAAGTGAATAAGATGAACCGGAAGTTGATTGAAATTGGAAGATCCAACATTTTTTTAGTGTTTCTAAACATTTTTTGAATTATTCTTGGGCCTTTTTTGACATCTGAAGTTTTTTCATATCCTATCAATAGAATTATCCCAACAAAGGTCTTACTCCATAAGAAATCGGACGGAAGACCTACTCGTTGCTCGCAACGAGATTGCATCTAGTTATTATTATTATTCTTTTTATTATTTTTTTTCCAAAATTTCGTGCACGCGATTTCTCGAAGACTACTGGATGGAATTACATGAAATTTTCAGAAAAGATGTGTCGTTACATGAACTTGATCTATCCGAGCGATTTTTTGAAAATTCTTATCTGGTGCCAAGTTACGGGACATTTCCTGATTTTAAAATGCAATTTTGTCTGTGGTTAATCTCAAGAACGGTAAAAGATATCAATGTGAAACTTTCAGGGATTATAGATCGTGATAGATACTTACCAGGACGCGACCTTTCGTTCGTCGTCAATACTTCCTGTCGTTAGGAGATGCGAATTGAAAAAAGCGTGTTTTCTAACTTTTTTGTTTTTCAATATTTTTCATTTATTTTTGGAATGTTAATAGAGACATTTCTACTGATGTTTACTATATAAGTTGTTTAAATATTGGATAATCTGAACTCTAGATGTTAATATTTGAAAATCTGAAGCGGGCCCAAGATGGCGGCTGTCTCTGTCAACTCCGCCATTTCGCGAGTAGGGGTTTATGGGGGCAGCTGAGCGTTTGATTAAACCATTCTGACATAAGGATACATGAAATGTGAAAAACTACTTGGACTTTCACGTAGTAGTACGTTGCAATTCAGTGTCAATCTTAAAACTTAATTTCCGTTTCACTGCTTTAGTGTAACTGGGCTGGGTTCGATATGTAATGTGTACAATGTGTTAAATATACTTTCTGAACGTTGAAATAAAATAAAGGCGATAAGAACGTTTTATTTATTTAATTTCATTAAAGCTAAAAACCTATTTAATAGATCAGTCCAAAGAAAAGGTGCGAATATTTACTCGTGGCGTTTGGCGCGAAATTATGAAAAGTGCCCCGCCTTTTCTGATTCGTAGACAGGTGTACTGTTGCAAAAGTATAAACAAGTATATTTAGAGCAGTACTCCCAATGGCTTAATGGTTTGCGCGTTGTGGATAGAAGAGAAAAAAGCACATTCACATTGGCGGCCTGCGTTCAATCCTCCTTGTGACCAAAATTTTGAATCACTTTTCAGTTCGATTTTGCAAGGTTTTTTTTTTCCGTGAATCGGACGGAAGACCTCTCGTTGCTCGCAACGAGATCGTATCTAGTTATTATTAAGGTCTTCCGTCTTCACGGAAGACCTTATAGTGATTCTATTGTTTCTTCTTAAGGTCTTGGGGAACATATTGTTTTTACTCTGTTTCTTATTATTATTATTTTTCTTATTTTTTTGACTTTTTAATTTTGTGCACGCGATTTCTCAAAGACTACAGCCTGAAATTAAATGAAATTTTCAGAACAAATGTGTTGTAACATGAATTTATTATATCCGAGAGATTTTTTGGAAAGTCACTTCCGGTGCCAAGTTATGGACAATTTCCTGAAATTAAAATGACATTTTGTCCTCGATATAACTTTAAAACGGTAAGAGATATCAAAGTGAAATTTTCAGGGATTATAGATCGTGATAGATACTAGCCAGGACGCGACCTTTCGTTCGTCGTCAATACTTCCTGTCGTTAGGATATGCAAATTGAAAAAATCGTATTTTCTAACTTTTTTGTTTTCCAATATTTTTCATTCATTTTGGGAATATTAATAGTGACTCTTCTATAGATGCCTACTATATAATTTGTTTGAACATTGGTTAATCTGAACTCTAGATATTAATATTTGAAAATCTGAAGCGGACCCAAGATGGCGGCTCTCTCTGTCAACGCCGCCATTTCGCGAGTAGGGGCTTATGGAGTCAGTTGCGCGTTTGACTAAATGATACATGGAAAGTAAAAACACTACGTGGACTTTCACCTATTAGTACACTGCAATTCAGTGACAATCTTAAAACTTAATTTCCGTTTACTGCTTTGGTGTAATTGGGCTAGATACGTGTGTGCAATGTGTTTTTACTTTCTTAACGTCGAAATAAAATAAAGGCGATAAAAAGTTGTTTAATTTAATATTTAATTTAATTGAAGCTATCACACCTATTTGATAGATCAGTCCAAAGGATAGGCACGAATATTTACTCGTGGTGTTTGTTGCCAGATTATGAATAGTGGCCCGCCTTTTATGATTCTTAGACAGGTGTACTGTTGCAGGCGTACTGTATACATAACTATATTTAGAGCAGTATTTAAAATTTATTCGTTTTTCACAAAAGTAACCACTGTGTTTTCCGCGCACACTTGTGTCATATTAAAGTAATGCAAAAGACAAAAATAAAAAAATCCTTTTTTAAATAAAATCGTCTAATGGAGTTTATATTAACATTGTTATCTCAAAGATATTGAACATTGAACATAAATGAAATCTGATTCCTTGACCGTTAAAGGGCGAGACATGTCTTTCATCGAACCATTTCTACCTTTTCATGAAGGTGTAAAGAATCGGGTTAGTTCACTTTGGGGATAAACGGGTAATTAAAAAAAAGTTAAAAATAATTACCATTTCACTTCTTTTGTGTTACTTATCTATATATGACATGGAATATGTACAATTTGTTAAATATATATTCTAAACCTCGAAATTTAGGCTTAAAGAACGTTCCTTTTTCTTTATTCTATTGAAGCTATCACACCTATTTAATGAAACATTCCATAGAAAAGGCGTGCAGATTAACTTGTGGCGTTTGGCGCAAAATTATAAATTGTGGCGCGCCTTTCGTGATTCTTAGACAGGTGTATTGTTGAAGAAGTATACTAAAGTACATTTAGAGCAGTGGACTCAAACGCGTAATTTAAGCATGTTGGGAATAAAGAGGAAAAAAGCGCGTCGGATTTTCACGCTGGCGACCTGGGTTAAATCCCCTTTGTGACCAAATTTTTTATCACTTTTTCAGCTCGATTTTAGGTTCTTTTCCTGAAACGGACGGAAGACCTCTCGTTGCTCGCAACGAGATCGTTTCTAGTTATTATTCTTTTTATTATTTTTTTGACTTTCTAATTATGTGCACGCGATTTCTCGAAGACTACAGGATGGAATGACGTGTATTCTTCAGAAAAGATGTGTCGTAACATGAATTTTGTATATCCGAGAGAAAATTTGGAAACTCACTTCCGGTGCCAAGTTACGGACAATTTCCTGAAATTAAAATGACATTTTGTCCGCGATTAAACTCAAAAACGCTAAAAGATATCAACATGAAACTTTCAGGGATTATAGATCGTGATATATACATCCAGGACGCGACTCTTTGTTCGTCGTCAGTACTTCCTGTCGTTAGGAGATGCGAATTGAAAAAATCGCATTTTCTAACTCTTTTGTTTTTCAATATTTTTTATTTATTTTTGGAATGATAATAGAGACTCTTTGATTGATGCTTACTATATAAGTTGTTTGGATATTGGTTTGTCTGAACTCTAGATATTAACATTTGAAAATCTGAAGCGGGACCAAGATGGCGGCTGTCTCTGTCAACTCCGCCATTTCGCGAGTAGGGGTTTATGGAGGCAGCTGAGCGTTTGATTAAACCATTCTGACATAAGGATACATGAAATGTAAAAAACTACTTCGACTCTCACGTAGTAGTGAAATGGTTGGAGGAGTTACCTCCCGTTACTTGTTTATATTATAATAGATAATCAATGTAAATATTGTAATTAATTGGTCAATTGACAAAAGAATTATACAAGTATTATTGATAAATGATGTTCTGTTAGAAAATAATAATAGTGTTGCCAAAAGAAAGGCAGTCTGTTGTATTTTATCAATATGATATCTGATAACTTATGATCATTGATTAAGTTGAGGTACAAGGGGGCAGTACAGCCAACTGGCTTGTGTGTTCACTTTGGTACAGAAACCAATTGGTTTATCGATCAAATCGGATTGTGCAAAGTTGCCGTAGTCAGTGACTAGTTAAAATGTAGCTGTGTGACGTTAGCTATAGGTTTGTCATTAGGACAGAGAAGCTCTTACAAAGTTAAATCATACTGTGTATTAGTATATTGTAGCCACTTGGCTAGAGTTATATAGGCAACTTGGTAGGCAGTAATACACCAGGCAGGTGTTAAAGGCTAAATCAAGAGGCACCAGGCAGATAGATGTTGACTTATATAGTCAGTTGTACGAGTATAGTGAGGCAATTATCATATGGCACCAGGCAGGTGCCGGTATTAACTGAAGATATATAATTATACAAAGCACTTAGGTCATTTGATTTAAAGACACCAGGCAGGTGTCATATTATTATCTGTATATATTGCATTCAATCATATCCCCAGTAAAACTCGGTAATCCGAGCACGGACCTATTGACCGCTCAGATCCGACACGTTACAGTAGTACGTTGCAATTGAGTGTCAATCTTAAAACTTAATTTCCGTTTCACTGCTTTAGTGTAACTGGGCTAGATACGATATGTAATGTGTATAATGTGTTACATATACTTTCTTAACGTCGAAATAAAATAAAGGCGCTAAGAATGTTTTATTTTTAAAATTTAATTGATGCTATCATACCTATCTAATAGATCAGTCCAAAGAAAAGGCGCGAATATTTACTCGTGGCGTTTGGCGCGAAATTATGAATGCTTTTTATAATTCTTAGACAGGTGAACTGTTGCAAAAGTACCGTGGTATACACAAGTATATTTAGAGCAGTACTCCCAATAGCTTAATGGTTAGCGCGTTGGGGATATAAAAGTAAAAAAAAAAAGCGCATTCACGTTGGCGACATGGTTTCAATCCCCCTTGTGACCAAAATTTTGAATCTCTTTTCAGCTCGATTTTACGTGGGTGCAGCTGAGCGTTTGATTAAACCATTCTGACATAAGGATACATGAAATATGGAAAACTACTTGGACTTTCACGTAGTAGTACGTTGCAATTCAGTGTCAATCTTAAAACTTAATTTCCGTTTCACTGCTTTAGTGTAACTGGGCTGGGTACGATATGTAATGTGTACAATGTGTTAAATAAATTTTCTTAACAATGAAATAAAATAAAGGCGATGAGAACGGTTTATTTATTTACTTTCATTGAAACTATCACACCAATTTAATAGATCAGTCCAAAGAAAAGGAGCAAATATTTACTCGTGGCGTTTGGGCCAAAATATCAATAGTGGTCCGCCTTTTAAAATTCTTAGACAGGTATACTGTTGCAAAAGTATACACAAGTATATTAAGAGCAGTGTTCCCAATAGCTTAATGGATTGCGCATTGCGGATAAAAGAGAAACAAAAAAAGACGCATTCACGTTGGCGACCTGGGTTCAATCCTCCTTGTGACCAAAATTTCGAAACACTTTTCAGTTCGATTTTACGAGGTTTTTTTTTTCCTGAATCGGACGGAAGACCTCTCGTTGCTCGCAACGAGATCGTATCTAGTTACTAAATATATTTCCATTTCTATATTTTTCATCTGTGATATCTCTTTGTAAGTTAGTGGAATTTATTCTTGATAATTCTGCTGGAATATAAATTGGGCAAATCAATATGTCAGGAGCTAAGGATGCCTAATATGCATATATTTCCACCTCTGTGATAACTCTTTGCAAGTTAGCGGAGTTGATTTCTTGATAATTCTACTGGAATGTAAATTAGGCAGGTCGATAGGTCAGGAGCTAAGGAGGTCTTATATGCATGTAAATCTCGTGCGGCTGCATTTGTGTTTGACATCAGTGGGCGAGGACTTGAAAATGGCATGGGAGCCCTAGTCTAAATCTACAATGTTATTTTACAATAAAATGGAAATAA
>NW_026940255.1:0-12139 GCF_032062105.1 Saccostrea cuccullata
TTTTACCAACATTCCTTCCCATTTTACCAGACTCCTTCGATTGAAGAGCTTCGATTGCACAGAAAGATGCGCACAAAAAACTCCCGCAAACGTCTTTAATAATAAAGTCGTCCTCCCAATCCTGTACTTGAATTGTTGTCTAGAAGCCTGCTGCAGTTTTTTTTTATACAGGAAGATGTACATGTACATGTAATTTTTTCATGACCAATTCAGAAGATCGATAATTTTGATGTGAATTTTGAATAATTTAAAGGAACACATAAATTGAGAAAATGGAAATTAAATAATCGAAAAATTGGCGCGTAAATATTCTTGTGTTGTTAGTATCTTGGGATGATTACATTTTACAATAATAAAGACCAGCTATTTTTCGTTTCTCCTCTTTTTGTCAGTAAAAATAGTATTACCAATTGATTTCCTTTTTCATGCATTGACTGATCAATGTATTTACGCAATTTATTTATCAATTGACTTTAAATACTGGTATAAAAACTAAAGAAGAAAAATACATAAATATTCATGTATCATTCTACTTGGAAAATAATAATATATGACTGCCGTCACGAGAAAAGGGCCCTTAAGGTCAAATTTTCACAAATTGACTTTTTGGTAAATTTTGATGATCGGACTCTTTCTGAATGCAAATATACATAAATTTTGAAAAATCTCACTTTTTCTGTATTTTATGAGCATTTAAGTGAGGCGCTCCAAAAAAAACTTTGACGTTACTCACTGAAAACGTAGTGACGTCGCCTGTGTATTATTCAATTTTCAAAAAATCTTAAAATTTCATTATATTTAAATAACCTCAAACGTTTTGAGAATTAAAAACTTGAGAAAGTATTTAATTTTTTTCTTCCAAGCCACTTGTATGTAACTATTCCTAGGGGATTTCGTATGTTATTACTATTTTCATACTATTTTAGAACAGATCTAGTAATTTCGTAAAGGGGGATGTGGGTCTAGACAAAATCAAGGAACGGTTTATGATATATTCAGTAGGAAAAATAATACTTGTTTAAATCCATACGAATTATTCTTATGACATAAAATGATCTAACTCAATTTATAATATATAAAAAGCACTTGTAACACTCAAACATTGAGAGAGAGAGAGAGAGAATCACAGAAGGACACCGCGCGCAAAACGGGGCATCCCCTCGCTAAAAAAGCACTTCGATCCCGATAGTAAAAAGAAAATTTTCTTATCAGGCATCAAAATTCATCATTCACTCACCATCACACACACACACGTAACTTTTTCCCTGTAACTGTTACGATAGGATCAAAACACCATATATTTGCTGTATTACCGAAAAATGAGAAATAAAATTAATGCAGATACGCAAAAATATATAAACTTGTTTTTAAAATTGTTTATTCTGTTTATAAAAAATCATGAATGCATGAATTGAATTCATGTTCGCTACTTCCATGCAAGCGGATTTTTTTTTAAAGTTTACTGTTTTGAATATTTTATTAAAAATGTATAAAGCACTTAGCTTCAATTGTTTATACAAATCATTTTCTTTGCCTGTCTTAGTTATGGAGTAAAAAAAATAATAAAGAGGCAAATGATGTCAAAGAATTGTCTTATGAATGGTGGGGGGTTACAGCTATATTTTTCAGTTGTGGGCACTTTCAACTACCAAATATTTCTTGACAAGCAAAAAAAAAAAAGGGGTCATCTATCATCTTCCTCCATGGCATAGGCTAATCAGACACCTAATAAAATCTTTTCACATTTCGATGCGATTGTCTTAAACAATAATGAAATATTACGTCCAACACACGTTTAAATTTTTTTGTATGAGGTTATGCGGTTAAGTAATAATCTACCGCTCTAATCCATTTTTTCTTAGTTATTAGTTCAAAACATACTACTTTCTCGATATATCGAAATAAAAAAATATATATATGACTCGACTTCGCCTGTTCTCCAATGACTCAGTGACGTAGCATCGTTTGAAAAGAGGATGGGGGACAGCCAGAATAAAAATTATATTTACCATAAAAAAAATTGCTAACCAAGATGTGGGGTATGTCCAAACTCGAATCCAATTTCTCCGTGAGGGGGGATGGGGGGTTAGGTTCAAACTCCTTGCAGTATCAAGTTTTCTTAATCAAACATAATACACTGCCTTTTGTCGTGTTGTGCACTTATTTGATTATGCTGCAACAAAAAGTGGGGGGAGGGGGGCAACCGGACTTTTTTTATGTACCCCCTCCTCGATGCTACTTGCGTGCGACTGTAATATAGACAGTATTTTTCTTTCAATGCAAAAATATTTGAGTTTGTTTATTAATTCCTTTCATTAGAGTCATTTTAGGATTATGGTATAAACTTCAGTATTTCGATTTAAACGGAAATTTAATAAATGTCGAGATATACGGGGTATTTCGATACATGAACATGTATCAGAATTGAAGATTTCAAAGTAAAACGATACTTATTTACTTCATATCATGAATTCAGTAGTCAGTGAAATATATTTCACGCTCATTAAAGTTTTGCACGAACGTCCTTTTTTTCCTCAGTGAACATCACCAGTGTTTAAATTTATTTTTTCCATTATTCTAAAATTTAGACTTCTTTGTTGTCTAAGGTTTGACGTGGTACGTTTTAAACATTTTCATAACTTTTGGAAATTACACCCATAACCACTTGTCACTTATTCTTTTTGCTCTATCAGTGATTCTGAAAAGATGTCGCTATATCCGACATTAGCCAGAAATTCGTATGTCTTTTTGCTAGCTGCAGAACTCTCTGAAGAAAATATTTTGACAGAGAACTACAGTGCCACCCATTGTAAAAAACTGTATGTTTATTGCGCACAGAAAGTGCGCTGTTTCTCTATTTATTTCTCCATGTTCTAAAATACCATTTCAAAATATTACGAACTGTGTGTTCCTTACATATTGTTTCACTGTTTTCACAACAAAACATCCCTTAATTGTTGTCAATAGCCCTCCTGGCCTTGAAATTGAGATCATCGAAAATTTCGTTTACATTGTATTTAAACTGCCATTTTGGTTTGAATGATATTCCGTCCAACACACTTCGTGCAGATGTCAACTACGAAAGTACTTTACAGTGGAGTTAGGTATTTTCTTTTAAATCTATCTTTTTCGCAATTGAGGTAAGAATTTTTTTTGTGTGTGCGCAATACTAGTAAATATACAGTTTTTACCATGGGTGGCACTGTAGCTCTCCTGTCTGCCGGATTTTTCGGAAAGCTACACTTCTTCAGCTATGTTTTCTCTTAATCTATAGTGGTTTTTTTCTGGTTTATGAATATCCTCATTCATAATATCACTGTCGATGTAATATTGTTAATTTCTTCAAAATCGGGTATAATGTTTTTAGGAAAAGTCTACAATAGCTGTTACAGTATTTAATTTCTAAAAATATTATAGTTCAGTTTCGAGTGGGATTTCATTCATTCATATACATGTAGTTCAGTTTCGAGTGGGATTTCATTCATTCATTTGATCTGAACAATTTAAGAAAATTAAAACATGTATGTATTGGATCATTTTAAATTAGTTTTTGCAGCAAAATTAATTATTTGCAAAATTTACATTGCATCCCCATCTTCTTTATTTTTTTGTTTTTTCCCCTTAACACATTCTCTTGATTTAGTATAGAATTATTTATTGTTGATGTAGAAGGTTTAACTGGATCTCCTATGTTACCAGAATATATATCCAGTCAAAGAGGGGTTATGCTTTTTAGCTTGAACTTTAACCGCTTGTCTTTTTATTCATAGATTTTTTTGTCTTGTCTACATACCCCCCCCCCTTTTTTTTACACACATTTTAAAATCGACAGTTCACAGTGGGCTGGCTATCAGGATACATCAGTGTGATTCACTATGGATTAAAATTAAAATGGCTAAATACAATTTTGATTATAATGGATATTTTTCAGAAAAAAGAAGCGCTTATAAGAATGGTAATACTATAAGTACATATCTCTCTCTCTCTCTCTCTCTATCTAAAAAAAAGTACAATAACATGTGTATGGAATATACCTTATAATATTAAGACACCTTAACATGAACTCAAATTTAAGCATTTGGAAATCTCTCAAAAACAAATATGCAGGATCTTTAATTTAGTCATGAATAGACATCGTTTTAATCGCTGTTCCTAGCAATGTGCATGTCCAATGTCGCGTGTATTAACATCAAGTTAAATACAGAATTATGAATAAATTCACGTATTAGATAGTAATAATATCATATTATTATATACCTATTAAAAATGTCCGCATCAAATTTCAAATTTTTGTTACATTTTGAAATCCAGTTTTATACATAGATCACGAAACGCAGTTAACATTTTTTTTTACTTCCGTGTTTACAATACCGCAACTTTGACGTCGTTTTCTGAGCATTGTGACGTCAAAAGATAAGGACCCTTTTCTCATGACGGCAGTCATATATTTTAATGATTGCTTTAATAAGGAAAGAAAAAAAATATATCAATATAAAATACAACCTGGAGACTTAAAATAAATAAATAAAAAATATTTTAATCATAATGATAGATTTACTACGAAAGCCCAAAAGGCTTATTTGAGATTCAACTTTCGAAATTCGAGATTCGAAATTCGAGTTTCGAAATTCAAGATCCAAACTAGCCAATCAAAAGCGGGTTCAATATTTGATTACTCTCTTTTTTATGTTTTTACTATCAAGAAATCGTTGAATACATTTATAACAAATGGGTCATTTGCTAAAATGATAATGCAAGAAAAAATGTTTGATGTATTAAAACGAAATAAAAATAGAATTTGGATTACATTTTGAAAAATACATACAATGTATAAATAATCTTATTTTTCTCACTAAACAAAATAATAAATACGTTTATATACAATATTACTTAAAATAAAAAAGAAAAACACGAAAAACTTGAACTAAGCTTTCCTGAAGTTTTTCGTGTTTTTCTTTTTTATTTTAAGTATTTAATTCCGACCACTGATACTTTTTATTGGATTATCTATGGAATATTATATTGTCTTATCGTTTACATGCGGAACAAGTGGGTCGACTATTTTTTTTAATCAGATCTTTGATAGGGAAGAATATTGTATTTGATTATAAATAGATATGAATTCATTGTATTAAGAATCGTCTGTACACTGTACAGTAATTCAAGTGTATATATTTCATTACATCTATATTGGGTACTTTTGTGCAGTGATACTTGACTGCTGAATCGAAATGTAGCGTAACAAGGTTTCACGAGTATATTTTAGTCTTTGGTCATAACGGTGTGGTCAGAGACAAAAATTTAAAACCATAACAGTATAGTTCTGCATCTAATTAAGACTCATCTACTATTGATATGAGATAAAATGAATGCTGCATTTATTTTAATTTATATTGCAAATCTGTATTGTATATATAATTTTTAATTATTTCAAGAAATCAAAGCTATAGATGAAGAGAAGTAATTAAATACTTAATTTTTATGTATTTCATCTATCAGGAAAACGGACGCGATTTTTGTTTTTCAAAACTACATCACCTTTCAAGTTTTACAAAGTAACACTTTCAGTGTGTTTGAGAAACAGGCAGGTGGGATAGGTAGGGGTTGGGTAATTGGTAATCTTTAGACACTTGAAACTTATTTATAACTATATTTTTACATCATCAACCCCGGAAACAAATTAGACAATACAAAATATATATATCCTGATATGTGTATTCTATTAATATTTTAGACACCATAATATAAATTGAAGTATACCTTGCTGATCAAACTACCAATGATTATTTAAAGAACTATATGCGGTATATTGCATATATTTGCCCCCACAAAAGTCAAATTTTGAAAACTTCCTAAAATGTGCTGAATTCAATAAATTGTATGAGAAATATAAATTAACTGAAAATATTATAGTGTCAAAGCAGTGTATTCACAATTTTTTTTATGACGTCACAAACTAGTCCGATTTTATATTCTTTTTCAAAAGCAGGACAAAATGGACAAAATTTCAACAATTTTAGCTTTAAAATTTATAGAGCGCAAGTTTGTTCAGGAACAATATTGATATATTTCATTGATATTATCATTCTATACATTATATCAAAATATTGATCTTGAACACACATGCGCTCGGTGACTTTTTCTCAAAATATCGACGAAATATCTACATTTTTCTGTAAAATAAAAAAAAAAAACTGAAATTTACGTCATGTTTGTGACGTCATTTCGTACATATGGCGTCATTACTTATGAAAATATTCAGTGCTTCGAAGTCAGCATATACTCCCCTGTTTAAGAACTTAATTAAATGTATCTCCATCAAAGTTTGATTTAGGGGGGCAAATAATGGTTATTACCGGATTAAGTTCTTTCCTTCTAAGATATATAACACTCTTTCTTGCATTGTAATTTGATCGAATGACTCATTTGTTATTAAAATATTAAACGATTTCCTGATAGTAAAATCATAATAAAGGGGAATAATCAAATGTTAAACAGTTAAACACTGTTTTGATTGGTTAATTTAGATCTTAAATCTCGAAACTCGAATGTCGAATCTCGAATTTCGAATCTCGTATTTCGAATCTCGAATTTCGTATTTTGAACCTCGAATCTCGAATGAGCCTTCTGGGCTTTCGTTATTTACACTTTACATTCACATGCTTTGCTTGTATGTACGATGTTTGGATTTAAATCGAATTAAATAAAAACAATCGATCTTTTATCCCAATCGACAGACCAATATGCTATTTTGATTGGTAGACGCGCTGATTGGTTTATCGCCAATCCTGATTGACAGCTATATAAAGAAATTCCGAACGTGCGTTCGCTCTCTGGGACAGCTACTGAATTAGGTGTTCGCGCTCTGGGTCTTATTCGAATTTGCTCGGGGTCCGCTAAGGGTTCGCTTTGGATCTGCTTCGGGGTCGTTCGGGGTCGGCTCTAACGGACCCTGAGCGAACCCAAAGCGGAACCAGAGAGCAAAACCAGGGTGCGCTACGGGTTCGCTTTCTGTTAGGTTGTGTCCGGTCGGTACTGTAAACAAGATGTTACTGGCATCATTACCTATATATCTAAGAATGAAATAGGACGTGGTCCTGCATGATTTTGTTCGAGAACACTGGGGTCAACTTTTGAAAGAGCAGAGCAAATTCAGACCTCAAAGACACAAGAGATTGGATCAACTGCAAAGGAAAAGTGAGCATCCCTTATGTGCTCCTTGTCATAAATGGGAAACCCCGGAAAAATCCAACTTCAATTCAGTGGTAAATAGTGATCAACAGTAAATGCAATGATAAATCGTATTTACGGCTCAGAAATGTTAATATTTGTCATAAGGAATTTCACCTTTTTCCAAATTTTAGGCAATGAATTTGTATTCTGCTAAGGAAACGTTTTTACTGCTTTCAGTTAGTAAATACACATATTGACAGAATTTATAATTACATTTTTAACGTATTCACTGACTCACCTAAGGAGATAATTTAAAATATGAAAGATAGAATATACACATAATATTCAATGTTTATATCAGTTAATATATTGTTAAAATAAATAGTTTTCTAAATTAGCCTTCAACTGTTTATCAATTGATCATTTGTGACTATTTACCTAAGAAAAGATAGAGACACTCTGCTTTTATTATCTGAAACGAGTTGTCTTTATCATTTCATTCTTTAACTAAGTTACAAGTATTTAAAAAATCTTTTTAATTTAACTTAAACCACTACAATTTCTTAATGACTCTTTTTGACTATACTATATTCTAGTTAAATTCAGTTATTTAGTTGAATTCAGTTTTTTATATAACAATTTTGTTTTTTATAATTTAATACTTTTGTTTTCTTTATCTAATAATTTCGTTTACTTTATTGTTGGTTTTCCCTATTGGTCTTCTGTACATGCTAGTATTTGTATACTTTCTGTATGTGTTAAAGCATGTTTATAGTCACTAGCTTAGTTCAGGACAGGATTCTACATCTCCCAAAATGAGATTCGAAACCCGGGACGTAAGGATTAACTCTTTACGTCGCAACACTTTAACAATTCCACCTCGCAGGCCCAAAATAAAAAAAAACACATGGCTTTTCTTGATTATCAATCATGTCCTTTAATTAAGAGCATAAGCATTATTAAAAACCTCTAGTCTTATAATAACAAAATATTGTAATTGAATGTAGGGTCCTAGTATTTTATAAAAACCATTTAGGATCTCGACTTGATTTCTGCATTCACATAACCTAATGCCGTGTTTGAACGTGCAGTTTGATATAGTATTCTAAAAATAGTATGCTATATACGCCGAATCATATTGTAAGGAACCCATGAACCTTAAGTTTCTGTGACATTTTTAAGCCAATCCACATGATGGCATAGTTTTATGACGTCCTCATATTCTAATGCTAAAAAAAAACTTCATCAAAAGATCTCTGGCCCAAACTTTTACTATTTTACAGAATTTTGAAATATTAATAAAATTGTAGCACACATTCGGTCATTTTAGGTGTTGACGAGTTACTGTAAGTAAGGTTCTAGATTTAAAAAGGTTAGAAAATAAAGAGCATCCCCTTTTACATGTACTAAATATAAGATAATTTTTGGACATTTTATACTCAAGGACTTTCTATTGAAAGTCTACATTGTTAATTTCAATAAGAAAATTCATCCTCCATTTACATAACGTCTTTATTGAGTTTTTGCAAAGTATGAGCATTCAGATACTGTTTTTTTAAAAACGTTTCTATGGTTCTTTTGTTTTCGGTAATTTTCCACAAAACAAACACAGGAACTTATAACACCCTAAAAAGCGTTATTTCTTACAAAAAAAGTGAAAGGGCATATTCTCAATTATGCAATCGGATGGAGAACAATATACAACTCTATTGAAATATCTAATTTTAGAATAAGCCTTTCCTGTGTATAAAACAAGGATGCTTCTATGTGGAATAAACCATTATTAAAGCTCTTAAATGAATTCCAGATACAATATAATGTAGAAGAAAATTATCACGTCCGTTTTTCGGGGAATTTTTTATTTAAGTCAATCACACTGAGGCACCAGTGTTTGTTTATCCTTTTTATTGTTTCTTTTTGGCTGTACCAAATAATGAACAAAATAATGTAACAGTTGGACGCAGTACTACATGTATAGATAAACTATTGCCTACGTTTTCCCCTTGATAACAATCAACAAAGATGGTTAGCATTTTATCTATATAATGGCTTAGTAAAGGGTACAACTGTACATGTACTTAGTTTCTAGTCTGTAAAGCAAAGGAGTTTTTTAGACATGGAATGAATAATACTTGATCTATGATTGCGAGAGATAGCTGTTAAGCAACGTTACTCTTCCTTTTCCCTACTGGAGCATAAAATGTCGAAATCCTTTATTTACTCCCTAAAGTCCTTAAAATATGATTAAAACTGTAGCTAAAGAATATGCTGCTACGTCTCAACATCAAAATTTACTTACCTTAATTACTTTACTGAACTAAAAAAAGCTAATATATAACCAATTGAGGTTTAAATTGAGATTTCTCAGTAATTTGGGCATATTTCGTTGCCATGGCAACAGAAAGAATGTTTTCATTATCATTTTCAGAAACCTCACAATACCTGTTTTCGGAACATACATACATAGGTACATGCATTTACAAAAATTACAAGAAATACCTGAAAAAATGCATTAAAATTTTGATATCAATTTCTCTAAAAATGCTAAAAATCTTTGACATGGAAGGGGTTAAAAAGGAGTCATAGAATTTCTTTCCCAATCTCATACTTCTTTGACAAAACTATTTTCAGCAGTGCTATTTTGAAATTAATGTTTAAATAAAAGGCAGATATATCATTTTTATCTATTTAAATAAAATGAATATCTTGATAATTTAACTTAAAAAGCTTGCCTACAAAGGGTTCATAGATATTATCAATAATGACATTTTTATGTATGTACAATGTAGACGTTTAGATATTGTGTTTTTAAACAAATTAATTGATGTATTGTTTCCAGCTTTTCTCCACAAAACAGAAAACGAAAATTAACACACGGAAAGGTGTGAGCTCAAATAAATACAGGATTATAAAATGAAATATGCAATCGGATGAAAAAGAACAAAAAGATCTAAGCAATTATATTTTATATAAGAATCTTCATTCCCTATTTTCCAAATAAGGATACATTTGTAAGGAAGAGAACATGATTGAAAAATAAAGAAACCTTTAGATGTACTGCAGATACAATATAGTGTAGAGGAAAATAACACGTCTTTTTTTCGGAGAATTATTTTTAAAAAGTCAATCATAGAGAGACGCCATGGCGAGTGTTCCTTATTTCTCCTGTCTTTTGTTTCTTGTTGATTTTTTAAAAAAATATAACATTATTTCTAACCCTTACATATATTACTAATACCTTTTCTCTTTTTTTTAACAATCAACAAATATTTATTAAATTTTCTTTTGTTTATTTAGTATATTTTGATTTTATTCCAATATATTCTTTCGTTATAATAAAATTGATAATTACATCTGCAATAATTTTGCAGAGGAAATTCTTCTACTACTACACAATTTTTAGTCTTATTCTTGTCAGAGAATGTTTATTTTTATTATTTTCTAAGGGAATGTATAGAAAGGTCAATATTTGTTTCATTTGTCAAATATCTCATTATTCCATTTTCATGCCAATGTAAAATGTGAACCATTGTTTCATTTTTGTGGTACGTTAGAATTTAGCTCTGTAGATTATATAATATGTTAATTTAGGTTTTGCAAACTGCTCGCATGTTATATGGTAACTGATACTAGTATTTCCTAAAGGCTTTTTTGAAATAGATTGGATTGCTGCATTAACGTACTTGTGAAATTATAAATTTAAAAATTTCGCATAAATTACATTTCTAATGGTCAGTTTTAAAAGGTTGATATGCTTGTTAAAATTTATGTTTAATAATATGAGAACATAAGCTGTATGTGTGTGGTGGACCCTTAAACAAAATACATTCATTCAATCAATAGTGCAAGAAAAGTTAGGTCAAGGTCAAAGGAAAGGTCATGAGGTAAATGCAAAGTGTGATGGAAGGACGGAAGATGGACAAGACAAACACTTTATAATATATACTCCTTCCATATTCATGGGGGGGGGGGCATAAAAATTTATCAAAACTTGATATCATGTAAATAAATTGTATAACGATAACCAGGTGTTTTTACTTAAGCAACACTTTATTGAGGAAGCATGGATTAATTATTAACTAATAATTCCACTGGATTGAAATATTGTGTGCCGTTTACTGCTCGAAGGCGCTACATAAACACAATTTACTACTCGAGTAATTAAAAAAAAGGAGGTGTTAGGACTGAAATGCAATATATAAAATTTAATCATGGCGGCTGCAAATTTTTACCATGGGCCCATGGCACAGCTCGTTTAACCATGGCGCACATAAATTTAATCATGGCGGACTGCCATGGTAGAACCCCTTGTGGAGAACCCTGAATAACAGAGCTGTGTCCTGTTTAAAAAACTGTGTACATTTCATGGGTGTGTTAAATTTGCTAAACTCTTTTGTGTCTTTTCACTAACTTTTAGATGAAATAAGATTTTTAATAGAGAACGCAGCGAGCGTCACGAAGCAACGCTCGTAACTGCGAGCTCTAACGACAACGCGTGGGCGAAGAGAAAATTCGGTCTACTGCACGTTCATTCTTTAGAATTTTTTTTTTCTGCAGTAATTTTGACCCACAATGCATCACTTAGCAAAGTTGCGTTCTCGCGAGAATGACGGCAAATGTTCAACAAAAAGTTTATTTGCCTTGATTAAATGGATACATATTGAAGATAAATTGTAAACGTAACTTTTTTCATTAACTTTCAGCACTGTTCAGTTTTTTCTTGGTATTTGTAACTTACATACGACGTCATATGACGTCAGAGTCTAGACGCACCAAATGTTACGTGCGGTTTGACGAGCCCGATTTAAATTAAAACAATAGAAGAGTTTGCGCTCGCTCTAACGGTCGCACCGTCAACATATTATATATTCGTGTTAAATGCTACCACAATATATAAGTCGTGAAAATATTCACTTCAAATTTGTGTCTAACAGTCTTTGGAACTTTAACTTGGCATGTACACTGA
>NW_026940256.1:0-12152 GCF_032062105.1 Saccostrea cuccullata
TCCACAGAAAGATTGCACATGACCTAAGGATGTGTCATGACCTTGACCCAAGGTCATTTGGGGAAGTTTGAAGTCTCTGGAAGAAAAAATTCATAATTTGTGTCCGGTCCATATCTTTCTTATGGATAAACTTGGTAGGTTCTCATTTCACTGAAAAATTGCCCATGACCCAAGGGTGTTTTATGACCTTGACCTAAGGTCATTTGAGAAAGTTCAAGGTCACTGGAAGAAAATTTTCAAAAATCATGTTTGATACATATCTTTTATAGATAAACTTTGTAGGTTCTCATTTCACACAAAGATTGCGTATGACCCAAGGATGTGTCATGACCTTGACCAAAGGTCAATTTGGAAAGTTCAAGGTCACTGGAAGAAAATTTTCATAATTCCTGTCCGGTCCATATCTTTCTTATTGATAAACTTGGTAGGTTTTTATTTCACACAAAGATTGCCCATGACCCAAGGGTGTGTCATGACCTTGACCCAAGGTCATTTGGGAAACTTCAATGTCACTGGAAGAAAAATATCATAATACGTGTCCGGTCCATATCTTTCTTATGGATAAACTTGGTAGATTCTAATTTCACACAAATATTGCACATGACCTAAGGGTGTGTCATGACTTTGACCCAAGGTCATTTGGGAAGGTTCAAGGTCACTGGAAGAAAATTTCATAATTTGTGTCCGGTCCATATCTTTCTTATGGATAAACTTGGTAGGTTCTCATTTCACTGAAAGATTGCCCATGACCCAAGGGTGTGTCATGACCTTGACCCAAGGTCATTTGGGGTAGTTCAAGGTCACTGGAAGAAAAATATCATAATTCGTGTCCGGTCCATATCTTTCTTATGGATAAACTTGGTAGGTTCTCATTTCACTGAAAGATTGCCCATGACCCAAGGGTGTGTCATGACCTTGACCCAAGATTATCTGGGGAAGTTCAAGGTCATTGGAATAAAAATTTCATAATTGGTGTTTGATACATATTTTTATTATGGAAAAACTTACTTCTGAAAAATCCAGCGGGGGGTATTTTGTCCCGTTTGGACAGTTCTAGTTATATTTGTATAACTGAGCATTTCCCAAACCTCTAAATCCGTCACTATACCTTACCTCCATCACTTTTCGGAAAGTCAACGCAGTTTGTTTAATTCGAGCGATTGTTACGTAATTTATGCACACTGAAAATCTACAATCACATTTAAAGCCACTAAAGCAATCATGTTCTTCTCCCCTTATGTGCTATTACATAAATGGCGCTAACATTGTCATTTTTAGGCTGTCAGTCATTTTTATGAAGGTCTTTTACAAAGTTCAACATGACTACCATATTGAATAGGGCCAAATTATTTTATTTATACAATATACAATTGCATCAATGTACTACGTGTTGTGAAAATGTTAACTTTCTATTTTTACATATATAACAATTATAAAGAATGTTTTGTTGTGGACAAAATGAAAGATTATATGTTAGGAACACACGGTTAGTTATATTTTGAGATGACAGTTTTAAAACACGGTGACACCCTAGCTCTCCGATTTGTGATTGTTTTTGTTATTTCGGAGATATACAGATCTGCAGCTACTGTATAACAAGAAACAAATCAAAGTATAAAGTGAAGAAAAATGCGAGATATTTTCCTTCACATTTTATAAATTAAATAAGTTACAAAATACATTGTCTTGTTGCTCACTTTTTTAATTTCAAATGATTTTTAGCTCACCTCGACGAAGTCGAGATGAGCTTATGCTATTCCCTCTGTGTCAGTGTCGGCGTTAGCATCGGCATCCCGGTTAAAGTTTAAGGAGCAGGTCCATTCCCAAGTAACTATAAGCCCTACCTGGACTAAACTTGCATGGATGATGCATCTAGGGATAGAACTACTAGACTTGCTTCGGATGCTCGATCTGGCCTACATTTTACAGATGAGTGGCCAGGTTAAAGTTTTTGGAGCAGGTGAAAGCTTTTGGAGCAGGTCCATTTCCAAGAAACTATAAGCCCTACTTGGACTCAATTTGCATGGATGATGCATCTTGGGATGTACACTACCAGACTTGCTTCGGATGCTGGATCTGATATACATTTTTAGATGAATGACCTGGTTAAAGTTTTTGGAGCAGTCCAATTCCCAAGGATTTATAAGCCCTATTTGGACCAAACTTGCATGGATGATGCATCTAGAAAAGGACACAACCCAACTTGCTTTGGATGCTGGATTTGAACTACATTTTTATTCCCAAGTAACTATAAGCCCTATTTGGACCAAACTTGCATGTATGATGTATCTAGGGATGGACACTACCCAGCTTGTTTCGGATGCTGGATCTGACCTACTTTTACATTCCCAAGTAATTATAAGCCCTATTTGGACCAAAATTGCATGGATGATGTATCTAGGGATGGACACTACCCGTCTTGCTTCGGATGCTGGATCTGACTTACTTTTTCATTCCCAAGTAACTATAAGCCCTATTTGGACCAAACATGCATGGATGATGCATCTAGGGATGGACACTACCAGACTTGCCTCGGATGCTGGATCTGACCTACTTTTTCATTCCCAAGCAACTGTAAGCCCTATTTGGATCAAACTTGCATGGATGATGTATCTAGGGATGGACACTATCATACTTGCTTCAGATGCTGGATCTGACCTTTATTTTCCATACAAGAGACCAGGTTAAATTTTGGAAACAGATCAATCCGAATGAACTTGAAGTCCTTGATATCTTCAGTATTAACGGTTATAAATATTTGTTTACACGATACATGCTTTTCATGCTACACGTGTAGAAATGTGTTTATGCCATGTAAGGGGTTAAACACAACTTGCAAGAATATTGTTGTTGGGATGAATACTTTTATTCAAAAAAATATTATGTGAGATTTGCATTACTTAAACTGATAACATTCGTCGAGGTGAGCTTTGTAATCTTTTATTACCTATGTTTATATTAAGGTTTTTCCTAGATTAAAATGTTTGTATATGCCAGTTACTTAGGGGTGACTTTCACATATTATGGGAAGACGTCACCTCGATTAGTACTTTCAGTACTTTGATTAACAAAAGTTTTTCGAACATTCAGATTCAAACTAATGTACATGAAAGTATTATATAAATAATTTTTATCAATGATCATTGAAATAACCATTAAAATTTAATGATGAAATTGTATGTTGGTATAGATTTTAGATTAATTAATAATATTAAATTTAACCTTGTTCGCATATGTCTGTAAACCTGTCACATTTTCCAGTTTTTTCTCTAGTAAAACTGAAGCGACTTTAACTGAATTTTAATACACAGCATCCTTGGGTGATTGGGAGTTTAAGATATTAACAATATAAGATCAAACGTCCTTACAACGGGTGCGTTATTTTTGGGACAAAATCAACGCACTTTGAAAAATTTTTTCAAAGTGCGTTAAATTTGGGACCAAATCAACGCACTTTGAACATTTTTTTCAAAGTGTGTTAAGAGTATACATCAATATATTTTACCATGGAGACACTTTACGCACTTTGAAAAAAAAATCATATTTTATTCATGGAAAGATTTTATTTGTTATTTTTCTTTCAAAAACAAAGCCTAACCCTAAAAAATGATTTGATTTACTCCCCACGAAAAGAGGAGAAGAAGGGTATAAGATCCCTCAGTCCAAATCTTATCTTTTCAATACATAGGTGTCGGTAACAAACGGGGTAGGGGAGCAATAAACCTAGAAAGGGTATGCTACATTTTCAATGTCAAAACGATGTTTATATCTTTCAAAAAAAAGTGGGGGCTTAACCCCATCCCCTTCCCTGGCCCTTCGCCAAGTCTCGATGCCTATGCTATACTCAAAGCATTCATATAATTATGTATTTGTCACCGTGACCTAATTTTTGGTCGTCATCCTCCCCAAGATGCATCAACTGAAAAAGTTTGATGATTCTAAGCCAATAAGTACCGAAGATACTTAAATT
The DNA here is from genome assembly GCF_032062105.1 of Saccostrea cuccullata. Lineage (NCBI taxonomy): Eukaryota > Metazoa > Mollusca > Bivalvia > Ostreida > Ostreidae > Saccostrea > Saccostrea cuccullata. The sequence goes on from NW_026940256.1 coordinate 3,971, forward strand.
TAGCAATTAGAATGTCGTAAGTAGGTCACCGTGACCTAATATTTGGTCGTCACTCTCTGAAAACCCAAGATGCATCAACTTACAAAGTTTGAAGATTCTAAGCCAATAAGTACCGGAGATACTTAAATATAGCCATAAAATGTCGAAAGTAGGTCATCAAGACCTAATTTTTGGTCGTCACTCTCCGAAAACGCAAGATGCATCAACTGACAAAGTTTGATGATTCTAAGCCAATAAGTACCAAGGATACTTAAATATAGCCATAAAATGTCTAAAGTAGGTCACTGTGACCTAATATTTGGTCGCCACTCTTCAAAAACCCAAGATGCATCAACTGACAAAGTTTGATGATTCTTAGCCAATAAGTCCCAAATATACTTAAATATAGCCATAAAATGTCGAAAGTAGGTCACCGTGACCTAATTTTTGGTCGTCACTCTCTGAAAACCCAAGATGCATCAACTGACAAAGTTTGATGATTCTTAGCCAATAAGTCCCAAATATACTTAAATATAGCCATAAAATGTCGAAAGTAGGTCACCGTGACCTAATTTTTGGTCATAGACACCATTTAAACTTCACATATGTAATGTTTGTTAAAAGACCTTTCACTAAATACCAACATCCTTGACCCTTTGACCTTGACCTTCTAGATTTCCGTACTTGGGAAAAAACTTTAACCTGTCCATAACTTGAGATTGTCCAACTTTTAGAAAACCAAACCTTGACCATAACTTTTAAAGACTTAGGGCTAGTGTTTTCATACTTTACATATTTGATCCTTTTGACAAAAATCTTTCATTTCATAACAATAACTTTGAACCTTGACCTTGGAGTTTGACTTTCTTTTTAAGAAATTGAACGTTGACCATAACTTCTGAACGGTTAGGGCTAGGACTTTCATGCTCTACAAAAGTATTGTATGTGGCAAGACTTTCATTTGATACTAATTACATTCACCTTTTAATCTTGACCTTTGAGATTTTTGTAGTTATCAAAAAACTTAAAACTTTAACATTCTTTCAAAGAGCATGAGCCATCTTGTACATAAAATGGCCCTGTAATTATATCAATTAATTAACTATCACCCTCTTTCCATTTTCATATATCAAAAAAAAATAGACACTTGGTGCTTTCATGTTTTATAATGAAATTTCGTTGTGAGAATCCAAATATTTAAAAACAGGCTTTTAGAAATTGCAATGTTCTTGAAATTTGCAGAAAATATGCGTATTTGACTACCTTCAGCAAAGAATAAAAATATGAGCACAGCCCACGATCCAAAAACTAACACATGTTTTTTGATCTTCAGATATAGGTCTTTCATTATGTATTGGCATATTTTGGATCAGAGATTGTGCTCTATAAGAAATATTGAAAAAACGCTTCAATTTTAGGTCACTTTCAAAGGAATTTACAGAATATGAGGAAAATGACACATTTTATGACGTCATAATACATTGACTAAATGTGAAATTACGTCAAAATTAATAAATACGTGTTCTCCAACAGTCCAAGTGATAAATAGTGCATTTGCAACCTAAACTGGGCGGTTTTGAATTTTTTGAAATTCACAGGGCCAAATAAGGCCCAACATAGCTCTACCTCTTTCACGATTGTTTCCCAGTGAGAATACTCTACTTTTGGTAACAATTAATTAAATTTGCATTTAGGAAAAGCTAAATCTTTGCTATGTTGCCATACGGGGGCATCATTGTTTTACAAACACATCTTGTTGGGTTTTGATTAATTCTTTAACTGATTTATTGTCAACACTTCTTAAGGGGGAAGGAAATGTAGGTATTTGATTTTATGTTTTACTGATTCTAGTGTGACTGGGTGTCACGTGTGGGAGCTGGTCCCCAGTAGAGAGAGAGTCCATAGTTGAGGAGCACGTTTGTGTCAGTGCTTGGACGTGTGTCGTCGTACCTTCTGTTATTGATTCCGTCAGACATATTATTTAATAACTTTGTTTATAATTACAATACATAATTGTTAAAACGTTTGTTGGAGTCAGTCGTCCATTTAAAAGTCTTACAGTTTGCAGTTACTCTTCATGTGGTCTGGTCTACCACAGTAATAACACTTAAAAATATTAGCATTGTTCGGCGCCTCAGATTGTTGTTTTCTGCTTAACGTTGACTGCATGGGCACATTTATTTTGTGTCTTTCCTTGATTGACTTCACTTCTTTCTGAAGTGAAATGAGACTGTCCGTTATATCTATCATATTTTATCTGTTTTACTTATATTAGAATCCTTTTCTACTGTTCTGATATATCCTTGATTCTCCTGCATTTTATTCTCCGCACATTGAAATGCTTGCAATTCTACGGCATGGCGTATCACATCATCAAGGTCTACGGGACGTGCCTGTATTATTCCAAGTCTCATGTCAGAGTCCCATATAGCATCTATGAATTGTTCTTTTGCGAGTATCTCTTTAAGCTCTACTGTAGCTGTTGGTTAAGCCAAATTTGTAATTTTAGTGGGGGAAAAAATTAATTCTTTAACCAAAGGAGTATGACAGATATAAGAAGATCTTTGAAAGAAAAAACCCTGAATGTGGACTTCCTGGCATGATTCATCAATTCGCGCAGAGGGGGGTGCTAGATACAACAACTCTACATTTAGTGCACTGGGGAAAACACCTTTCTAAGCAGGTACACAAGTGACTTATACTATGTGTGAAAATGTTACTAGTGATAAAAAAAATTATTTCAGTGTTTTGTGGAAATAAGTTATGCAAGAAGGGTGAATATTTGAGAGGAAAAGGCAAAGAAGTTACCTGTCACGGGCAAACAGGATACACTGCCAATCTTTCACGACAGACAAACATTGGTAATGAAAAACAGTGGGCAGTTGAATGTAAAGACGACTTGAACAAGGATGAAGACCCTCTTACAACATCACACCAAACAACAGACGGAGACAGTGTGGCATCCCAGGGAGCATCCATAAAGCAGGGAAAAACAATCGAAAACCTAAAGGACCTGAGGCACTTCTTCGAGTCCCATAGGAAGGAAACCAGCAAAGCATGTTTCCAGGCCGTACCAAAGCAGATAGAGAATCAGCTAAGAAACGATTCGCCCAGGACCTAAAGACCAGATGTCGATCCGAATATGAAAAAGCTCACAAGTATTTTGGTGGTGATATGCAAAAACTTACCAATGCCCTGTCCTATGCTGTTGATGCCATCATATCGTGCTATCGAGGTGAGTGTGGTAAACCGTAACAGAGACGTTTTTTTTTTTTGCTTGTCGTGGTCTAAAAAGAAATCATTGGACTTCATCGGTGTTGCCAAAGGACTTTAAAATTAAAATGTCTAATAGTGATGAACAATAACTAAGAGACTGTATCAATTTGACATGAGGGCGTAAAAGTTTATCTAGAATTAAATTTCACACTACAACTTCAAATGTGAATCTGTAAATAGGGCATATCTGAGATCAAATTCTAAGTGTATAACTTTCAGTTGGAATTTTGAACCAAGAATTCACCGAGTTATTCATACTTTAAATAAGGGATGTGGCAATTCCACTGTAGAACTGTTTAAGGCTGTAGGGGCATTTGTTGTCAAAGGAAGTAAAATAGCACATCTTTTGAAACAGCAACAAAATAGACAGAATTATTTTGACAGAGAAAAAGATCAATTTTGTACAAATGTAGAAGAAAATTTTAGAAAAAAACAAAGGTTTCAATTGTATGATGATAGGAAAGAAAAAAAATTATTGGAAATCTCTCACAGATCAAAAATTACCAAAGAAATCTTAGAAACATGTTGATCACAATTATAAAAGAAGATGAGTTAAAAAAAAGTGTGTTGTATTTTGTGATTTACCTGTATACTTTTCAAAATATACAATAAAGGTATGGACCATGTCCAAATCAATTTTGTGGGTACAAAATTTACATCTTTGTCTATTGTTATTATTCGCTGTGGCTCATATGACAGGTGCTCTATTTTTATGCAATGTGTATTATAACAAAGGTGTGAAATGTGCATATTTCCTTGTAAAATGTTAAAATTTTGTGAATTGACTATGTATGAAAGTCTATGTATATATACTCTTGTTTTCCTCGCAGCCCCGGGCATTAAAACTGTTGTTTGTATGTATTTACATGAAGTATTGTTGTGATTGAAGATGCGGCATTGTGTTACAGTGTACTATGTAATATTTGAGAATTCTGTAATAAAAATCGTTTTTGTTCCTCAACCCATGTGTCCTCAGTCACAACAGACATATTGAGAGGATAGAAAGGGAGAAATTTCCAGAAAACAGGAAATATTAAAATTTACAATTTCCTTCAGGGTATCACACCGGTAATTATTTTCACTATATGTTTCTATATAGGAAAAAAATCATGAAAAATTATTCATGAAAAATACTTAGCAGAAATTGTTAAACATTACCTCTCTCATTGGCCGAGTCCAAAAAACAGGGTACCCACAAGCATTTTCTGACTTTTTTAATCTGCAAACAGGGTTACCCTCAAATCCACGTGTTTTCAGCATGTTTATAAACAGGTCCGATGCACCCCAAGAAGTAGCCTCCTATGTCCTGAAAAAAATAGTTCCTGTCAAAAAAAACTTTTTTTTATTTACAAAGTACATGAAATTTACTAGGCACAGGTACCAAAGTTGTAAAAATAGCTAAAAAGAAAATTAAAAAAAACATCAAAAGAAAGAAAAAATTATTTTATATGTAAGAACCTACATTTGACTAAGTTCATTTTGATTGGTCAATTACCGGTGTGGTACCTTAAATTATAAATAACATCACTATCATTACCGGCCGCCAGGAGGCGGTCGGTTATATGATATGAAAGTTTTAAGTCCCTGTGCGTTTCTGCGGAGCTTACAATTTAAATAAAAATATTCAACATCATATCGCCGGCGTTTTAACATTAAACAAAGATTTCTAAAAGTTTATAAAAAGCAAAATAACTGTAAAATTCAATTTTATGAATAATGGGGTAAATATTTCATCCAATCCTGATTGACAACCGCTGATATAACTGAAGTGCGGAGAAAATTAGTAGGAGTGTTAGGCATAGTCTAAAACAAAGACCACGTTGTAAATCAACAATTTTACTTTCTCTTTTTAAAACAGGATCTGCTCTATTTATTTGAAATGAAATGTATATTTAAACATTTCCTATGGATATTTTTCAAAAATATGATGAAATATTGATTTCTTAAAAGCAAAGAATATTACGACATGTTGTCCAGGAGACTAGGATAGAGCGCGTTTTACAACGTGCCAAACATTTTCCCGCCACATATCAACACAAAACAAAGAGATTGAAAGAGAAGAAGTGTAGTGGTGGATCTTGAAGGAGTTGGGGGGGGGGGGCGGGTTTAACATCCTATAAGAGAGAGCGAGGAGCCCACATGTTAAATATTTGTTGCGTTTAATTAAGGAATATGGTCAACCTATAGCTAAGTTTAAACTTTAGATTTGTACTTTTAATGTAAAAACTACTTAAACAGCAAGTTGTACCAAACTGAGTGCAGAGACGCAGACTATTGCATAGTTTATATTGCCTATACATATAATACTGTACATGCATTATGCAATCGGCTTTGTCGCATGCATTTTTTGTCATGTTACGAGGATATTTTAACAGATAAATATAAGAATTTTTTTTAAACAGTAAATTTCAGTTTCTGAAGAATTTCTTTTAAAAAACAGCAAATTTAAGTTTCTGAAATGAACTTCAACAGTTATACGAGGGTCATTCAAAAAATACGTAGACCATGCTTCGCAACGTCATATGATTATTACAAGATTATAGATCAACACATTTTCGTAAACATAAACATTTATTTTGTCGAAGTGTGAAGTTTCATTCCATTTGATTAAACAGGACTCACGTTAGCCAAAATTAAAAGCAACATGTTTTGTTACCACGGAGCACGGTTAACCAATATTGTAACGTCAAAAACAACGCTGAGAAAGTTTGTCAAAAGTATACACATTTTGTTATTTCAAACACGGTGTGTTGTGTCTTCTCCATTCAAAACACATATCCACAATACTTAACACCTGGTTTGCTATCAATTATACAAATATAGCTTGAATTAAAATGTTATTGTTTTCAAATTTTTTAGATTTCCCATGCAACTTTATTATTTCTGCAACATTGAAGCACACATCACGTTCAATGACGTTCTAAACTCTTTTGACAATATTTTTAACTTTAACCTGTTTCTTTGCAGACAATCCATCGTCCGATTCAAACTCGCTACCACTCAAAAATTGTATTTTCAACTTAATACAAATACACAGATTTTTTTTTCATACAGATCCTGATTTATAAGGATTTTTTAAGCTTGTAGAAAAAGTTTCCCGAATGTAAAGTCTAATTTTATTGCTACTTGCTGCTCCGTGACATCCTCCAACGTTATGTTTTTATGCCTTTTTTAATCAAGTCAATATGTATTTAGAAGCTGATATCTTTTAAATGGAACGAGATATTACATAACCTTATTTCATTTTAATTAATACAGCAATACTTATTTAAACATGTAAATTTTATTTCGTTTCAGCTCAATTTATTAGTGGTATGGCTGTAAATACTATAAAGTGAAAATAAGTAAATTACTCAATTTTGACGGTGCTCCGTGACCCCATTTTTCCTGTTCTAAATCCTTGGTAATTTTAATAAATTGAGGATACATTCCAATTTTTTTACTCAAATTATTTGAATCTGTTGTTAAAATATTTGTACCAAATTTGGATATAATATGACGTTAAATAAAAAAGTTAGGACAAAATTCTACGAACTTTTTGAATGACCCTCGTATAAATTGGTTTGCGGCCGATTTTTGACGATTGCGTCAATATGTTTCTTGTTTGAGTGTTTTAATGCAGGGAGAAAATACTTGTGTGATACTGGAATGAGATGGACGCGCTAACGCGTAGAATACAATTTGCCATTGTATAGTGTGTAAATTCTGGTTTTTTCGGTGGTCTATAACCTCTTATTTCATTATTACTGCACTACGAGATAGAATAAATTTTACTAACTGTCTCTTCATCACTTCATTCCTTTTAAGTTTTAATTTTTTTCCCCTGTATACCTTCTCTGATGCTCCTTATACATTGGATTGAACTCCATTACTGAACTGAACATGAACTACTTTGAAATTAAAATATCTTTAAAAAATATTCTCTGTTAACTTCAAGTTCTCTATAATTTCTCCATTAAAGCTGACATGAATTCTTAAAAACGCAACATTTTCATCAATGTACGACTTGTTTCATACCAACGATAGCCGTATTCCGCCATATTTCTCTCAGATACATTGTCTCATTGTAACGATGTATACCCCAATGCGCTCGTTACACTTGAATGATTTTTTGGTTTGGGTATCGACTTGTGCACATCTCCGATGGTAAAGCATACATGAGCTGATGAGAACACATAAGGACATCAAGACATTTCAAAACCACAATAAACAAAATAATCATCATATTTCTGAATAATTATTGATTTGAATCAAAAGAAAAAAATGTAAGTTTGGTGAGAAATTTAGATGCACGAGTACGTATTTTTACAGTGCGCCAATTTATGCAGAAAAAACTTGAAATAAAAAGCAGTAAAATTGCAACACATTTTGAAATTATTATCATTTGAATGGCGCAAAACAACCAACGTCTTTGATTTGCAGACCCTATGCAATTGGTGCATATCGAGAAAACGCCACGAACGCTGTAAACATACCCATACCTGATGATAAGGTTACTGCGTCGGTTCGAAGATGTGCACAAGTCAAGTGATATACACCCTGAATTCCATTTATTGAAATATGCATCACAAAAAAGAAATAAACTCCGTAAAAGCTCAATAGTAAACACACTGTCATTACTCCGTACAGACAAGCACGTCGATACACCTAGTCCGTGCTAATCAGATTTTGGTCAGGGAAAATATCACAAGTGGAAAGAGAAGTTATTTTGGTATTTGCGCGGCTGAAGGGGGGGGGGGGGATAACTGCTGTTCATAAGCTATAATTATGAATTGTCTATCTACATGTAGTTCTAATATACATTATATACAAAGTCATGTATATAGTCTGCAGTTGGTTTGCGTCGCAAAATTCAATTATAACTGATAATTGTGCATGTAGTACTAATCTCAAATCTAGTATTTGATGTACGGCATTTATTTACTTC
>NW_026940257.1:0-12130 GCF_032062105.1 Saccostrea cuccullata
GAAAAAATTAGTAGACGTATAAAATAAAAGGAGATAACTAACTATTTATGAAATAATCAATTCGTTTTCACATGATACGAACTCAAACAATTCTTCCGTTCATTGGATTCAAGGAAAATATAAGTAATAAAAAGTATACATAAATAAAGGACTTTCTATGAAAAAAATCTTTAAACAGCCTTATCAAAAAGAACATTTAAAATATACATTTACCGCTAAAACCATTAGAGGTGTTAATACATCTAATCTGGGGAGATTTGCGTTTCTTTTGAAAGCTAAACATTTTGCTTGATGATTTGAAATATATACTTCCTAAATGTACATAAGTTGAAAAACACTCATTTACCATTCAAAAATCTGTTGGTCGTTTATTTTATTATAATACGGCTGTGGTTTATATTGACTCTTTATATGACAAGGGATGGTGGATCCTACTCTGAGAAAGAGAGAACTTCAAGGAGTAAGGTTCTGGTGTGTGAATTCCCCTTGGGGGGAAATTCTGCTCTAGAGTACGATTCTTTGCTTTGAAAGATTTTTTAGTTAATGGTTTTTTTAATAAAAGTAACTGATTAAAGATGCAATGTAATGTAAATATTTTAAAGAAGTCGTCGTACTCCGATTCTGTAATGAAGCCTATACGTAAATGCATTGGATTTGATTTTAAAGTGGTTATTGATTATATCAATAGCTGATCATTATCAAAAGGTCAATATAATTTTTTTTTTTCATTTTAAAATTGTTCATATTTTGGAGTAGTATTATCAGCGCCCCCTTCAGACCTTGTCTTATCTTTTTTATAGTTGTAAGTATGTCAAATGACAATCATTTTTCTTGTTCAATACTCTAATTCTGTGACTAAAAATTTTGAAAATCATAAATTACATGTAAAACAAGTAGCTCTCAATTTTGCAATCACCATATTTAAATTCCATTAAGCATGTCACTGCGACAAAGTGGTCAGTGTTGCCAAATTGATAAATTTAAGACAGATTCCTAAATTTCAAAATTATTTGAAAAGAAAAATTAAAAATATATTTTCATCATACAATAACTGTTCGTAATTTCCATATTTGATTTAAAATAGTAAGCATTCAAGTGCCTATGAAGACAGGGGTCTTAATCAGTGATGAGAACCGTGGTACTGAGTGAATAAAAGGCGCAAAATAGAGGATTTTATTCGTTTAGGAAAATGTCCCCGTTTAGATACAATTAAACAAGAACTGGTGTGTGAATATTAATGAGTGTGAAATAGGTCCCCGTTTGTGCTGTGAAATGTGCTTAGCTTAAAATTAAAGATATTGATATGTTCTCATTATATTTGTCATCAGGGTTACATGGTGATTGATATTTTAAGTCAAAAGTCAATGAAATATTAAAAATAAAGAAGTCCCCATTTTGACAGTCTTTAACCCCTGTCCCCGTTTGACACCCTTCACACGTATGTGTGTGTGGGTGTGTGTGTGTGTGTGGGTGTGGGTGTGTGTGTGTGTGTGTGTGTGTGTGTGTGGGTGTGTGGGTGTGTGGGTGTGAGGGTGGGTGTGAGAGTGGGTATGTGTGTGAGGGTGAGTGCGTGTGTGCGTGCGTGTGAGGGTGCGTGCGTGTGTGTGTGTGAGCGTGCGTGCGTGCTTGTGTGTTTGTGTGTTGCATGCCTATTTACTGATATAGATCTTGTTGAAAAAAATGAGATAAAACATTAACGTGTAGATGGAATTTTTGAAGCTTAGAAACACAGAAGTTAGCACCCCCATTCATACAATAGAAAATTCCAAGAAAAAGGCGGTGAATCACATGGAATACTATGATCCATGCAAAAAGAGTAAAGGAAGTAAACACTACAGAATTTCTCATCAGTGATATCATTCTTTTTCCGGAACTACATCTGTATTTCTTTTAAAATGCATGTAAGGAATTCCAATGTAAGTCGGCTTGCACAAACTCTAGCTCTCTAGGTATGATATCATAGTATCTAATCATAAACATATAGATCCTTATACAGCCTGACACCGTCATGCCAGTCAATAGAAAGGAAAAAAAATTAGTCTTGTTAAATAGGCGATTTACATACACTGTAAATGATTATTTTTGATTTTAAATAAGTTATATATAGGTGTATGCAGTTCCCGAAACATTGATCCCTATTTTCATTTTTTCAAAGTCAATGAAATAATATCTTTAATTCTTTTAACTCTTATTTTGAATTGAGCAGTATTTCGTTTTGAGAATATTTTTTTCCTTTAAGAATAGGCTATTTTGTGTGAAGAATCGTGCGTTTGAGTTAGCAATCGTGTAAGATCGTAATAGAATTATTCATTACTACGAGTGTGGGATAGTGAAATTCCACCGAGGGGACAAGACTTACAGTCTAAGACGAGGCTTTGCCGAGTCCTAGACCGTGAATCTTGGCCACGAGGTGAAATTTAACTATTCCCACACGATTATGTAATATATGATTATTTTTCTCGCATTGTTTTATCCAAAATAACGCCTTGTCAATGACATCGCCATGATAGGGCTAAAATTTTTTTTTTTTCAATTTTCCATCTAATTAAAAATCAAAATACAATGAACACCATCAGAGAGAGCGTACCTGAAAATGGTTTACACAATTGTGTAAACTGATAAAATGAATTTAAGTCCATGTAAATTAATTGGATAGATAAAAACTGGGAATAAAAAACTTATCTATCCGCTAGCGTACACATTCATTCTCGAAGAATCCTTCCGCGATCTATAAATAGTGCCATTAAAAAAGTGAAAATACGACAATATTTTGAATGAAAATAAGTTTAGTTTGATAAGTTAAATGACAACATTTTAAGTATATGTACATGTAATATTTTTAACATTGTTACAATTTAGTTATATAAAGACGAAATGTTTACGTTATTGTTCGCGGCGTAGATATACACAGTGTAAGACAAAAAAATCTTACACGGTTGTCTCACACCGGACAAGTCAATCTTACACTGGCGATTATGCGAGAACGTAACGTATAGAATCGTGTACGTGAATGTTTATGTAAAAGATTTTTTTCATGGGTTGATTGTTCGTGTTACATGGTTGCTCTTGTAACTTTTCAACAGAAACGTTGTAGCCACTGACATTTTCACACCTCATTTGAACAGAGAAAAAATAATTACATTTAATATGTGTTTATTAACTTGATCTGAAGTTTTATTACTTTTATATGCATAATTAAAATATTTTAGAATTTGTGTGAAACACATGGGGCTCATCTTGTTGAAATTGAAACAGATGAGGAAAATTTTTGGATCCAGTATAACTTTCTAGATGTTTGGAATTATGGTAAGATACTTCTTTATGTTGAAATCCTATTAATATATACTTTTTTATTCATGTTATTTGTGGGAACATTTTTGTTTTCATTTGATATAATCATAACCGTTATTGGTGTCAACAAGCTAGTTAAAAATAGTGTTTTAATTTGCCTTTTTAGTATCATAACTCCACGTGTTTACATATCAGTTTGTTCCAAAAAATATATTTGAAAAATATTCGTTAACAAATTACTTATTATACCGGTGAAGGAAGGTAAGTTGGTAAAAGTCTGAGTAGCGCAGGTGGTTAATGAGGCTTTTGTGGAAATGTGTAAGAAGATTTTCTCCTTAAACTAAACCCTGCCTGAGCAAAAAATGCGATGACTTTGATTAGATATACGAGGGTTGTTCAAAACGTTCGTGCATTATGTTCATCTTCGTTACACATGTTACATGTTACATACTACTTTCAAGAAATTTAAACTAAGCACAATATAATGAGTGAGAATTTTAGTTTTGTTTGTTGATATTTGAAGTTTCTTTTATTCGATTTAGCAGAAGTAAATTTCCTTCATTATAATATAATCAGGTTTTGTACCTGCAAATCACACTTAGAATTTTAACGTCAAAACGTAACGTTAAGAAATTCTAAAAAAAAATACTATCCCTTTACATTTTCAAAAATAATAATCGGATACCCACTCATTAGAATTCTTTTTCTAGCACTTGAATATCATTGTTTTAATTTTTCTCGTTGTTAAATTTATTTGGCTTATGCTTTAATCCTTTTATCTCTTAGCTCTGCTTACATTGGATCAGCAATTCTGAAGCACCTATGGCTTTCCTTGACGTTCCATTATTTTAAAGAAAAAAAAAATCTTCACAAAATCCCCTCATTCGATAAAGAGTCTATGTCACTCAAATACTGTCTATACTTTTGTACACAAATGCTAAACTTCCTCCTGCATATTTTCATTTTTTTTTCCATTAATCTATTCATTCTAGAAACTACCTATTTAAATGCTTCCCTTTTTCAATGAAGATATTATTCAAAAAGTGCTTTACCCTCTTAGACAATTTTTTTGGAAGTCCAAATAACCTTATGAAATAAATTATAATTTTCATAAATCTATTTATTATTTATTATGTGTGCATTACATTGACTGAAAAATTAAAGAGGGTTTGTTAATAGTTTAATTACTGTAAAAAGAAATTTTCTCAACATCTACTGTTATTTGCAAGTGGGAATAGGTGGAATAGGTGAAATTGGGATTTTAAAATAAAGTTTGAATAGTCAACACTAAGCAAAATGTAACTTAGAAACTTGGTTGTAATTTTTTTGCTTACAATCAATGTATTTTGATTTCATTATTTTTATAATTTTTCAGCCGGTTGTCCTGAATCAAAAATTGATTGCTGTTATTGTTGGATTGGGGCGACAGATCGTCACACTGAGGGCGTTTTTACTTGGAATTTTCATACCAATGTCACGTTTGATGATTTCAACGAGCTCTACTCTGAAAATATTTTCTCCAAAGATTGTGTCCTTCTCTGTAAAACCCTAAAATGGGATGTTGCAAACTGTGACAAGAAACAAGTTTTTATTTGCGAAAAAGATATTGATTAATCAAGCATAACGTACGTGCTTAGTTTTGCATTATGATGTTTTATCATATTGATATATTATCTCTTATTTATTTTATATGCATGCAATCTGTGCAACCTGCCATTACATGCTATGTAAGCAATCATATGTTTGTATTAATATTCATTGTATTTCTTTTATATGTTCAGCTTTTTTTCATGTTATACATGTTCAGATATATATGAGCTTGACCCCCAGCCTCGATTTACCATAGGCGATAACATAAGAAAGCAGCTGTACCTTCGTCAAGCGTTCAGCACTCTGAAGAATAGGCCTGGGGACCTTCATACAAGACATTAAATACGCACTGTTTAGAGTCCCTCATTGCTTCATAGCCGTGATTGCCAAGTATATATCTAAGTATTTTTATCGTTAATGTAGTCCGATCCTCAGATTTATACAATTAGCAGTTTAGTAATCAAAAATAATTAAAAAGTATCTCTGAATTCACAAAGTTTTGTGAATTTATACACAGTATTTCTTTAAAGCTATAAGTTAAGATTTATGTTAATCATATTATATATGGAAAATTGTGAAATCTCTAATATTTTTGCAGAAAAAACGAATTGGAATATCAGCAATGTGTTTTTTAATTGCAAAATAATCAACAAATATATTTTAAGCTTAAAAACGATAAGTATCCAGGCATTCAGAGAAATTGTCGTAAATTTTATATTTATCTTGTATTTTTCGTCTTCTCTTTCCATCATGCATTCTGTAATACATAGTGTAAAAGGCTTTTGCTGTCATTGCAAGACACCACAAATCACTTCTTATTTCATACCATGTTAATAAGCATTGGTATCTAAGACTGGATTCAAGAAAATCTTATTTCACTATAACTGTATGATTTTTTTCCCTTTTCAAGGGTACAAATGTCAACTTTTATAAGACCTTTTCTAAGACTTCAAAAAACCCTGCATCTTAAAAAGAAGAATAAAATTCATAAAAAATATGGCATGAAAAAAGAGGTAGGGGCTCCATTGGCGAAAATCGGCCCCAGCTCAAAAATAAATTTTATTTTTTTGATTATATGTTGTGGATGTCTATTTTTTAAAAAGAACACCAATTTGTCCGAAAAACTTAATTTAAGGAGAAAATTAAGGCATTGATTGACCGCCGTTAATAGTTAACGTTAACGTTAAAAAGTAGCGTCATTACGTTATACACACACAGTTACTCGGTACCCTCCTCAGAGAACACTGAGTTAACCATACACACTAATATTGATAAGAACAACAAAACTTTTTTGATAGTTTACAACGGCTAAATTTCTTTTGTCAGGGTATGATGATGATGATAATCTGATGGTTGTCATAGCAACCAACTTTCTTCATAAATATGTCTCTGACTACATTAATAACAGAAAGGAAATATCTCAAAAACTTGACAATTTTGGTCACTTTCAAAACGTTGATATGTTCTCAATTTGTTGCAATATAGAGGTCATCAGTAAATTGATACGAAGACTTCTGTTCAGTATATAATTCCTCTTAATAAAACATTTTTTTCTAATGGTAGCTAAACGCAGTTTAGTATAAAATCCAGGGGGGGGGTCCCAAAGAGAAGCATGCTGGGTAGGGATTTTCCTGCTATTTATAGGAGTCTAGATGAAAACTGCATCTTTTTTGTTTTTATTCGCATAAAATAGAGTTTTCTCTTAATATTTAAAGAAAAAAATGTGCATTCATTTTTAGAAAAAAAAATTGTGAGACTTTTTAATAGGGGGAGATAACTCCCCAAACATCTTGTTTTCACATGTGCAGAATTGCATGAGTCATTTAACAGGTAATGTAGCTCTTTCAAGAGGTGGAAAATGTACCCTAAAAGCACACTAAAAAAAAACCTTAGGACTTGTTCTGTGAAATGCACATAACTTACTTTGTCAGATTTTTTTCTATTTTTGTTGAGCGGGGGGGGGGGTTAAAAATGCTGAAAATGGATACATAAACAACCCAATATCCCCCATATTTCAAGTGTCAAATACTCCCTAGTAGTAATTGATGAATGTATTATAGTTGGATATTTATTAAATTCACAATTTTATCTTTCCATTGATATGCAGAAGTATATGTAACAAGCCTCCATTTTATTTCTTTACAGGGGCCAGTTTTGCTTGTCCCTCACCAAGTAACGTCCTGATAACGTCATACATAAAACTGTGTTTTGCACCCAATATCGTCCATGAAATATGACTTTTGAACGTAATTTAGGATTTTTAAGTACTAGTCTTGTTAATATCTTAATATGCATATTAAAAGATGCACAGGTCTAATTACTTCTTTACAAAAGAGTTTTAGGGGATATTGGAAGGCAATTGTGTGTGTTTGTATGAGGACTAATTCTGTGTTAATTCTGTGCAAAACGGAGGTGACGTAATTTGCATCGGGATCGATGTCCAATGCTGCCTTAAGGGTGCAAAACACAGTTTTATGTACGACGTTATCAGGACGTTACTTGGTGAGGGACATGCAAAACTGGCCCCTATAAAAAAATAAAATGGAGGCTTGTTACATAGACTTCTGCATATCAATGGAAAGATAAAATTGTGAATTGTGTAAATATCCAACTATAATACATTCATCAATTACTACTAGGGGGTATTTGACACCTGAAATAAGGGGGATATTGGGTTGTTTACGCATCCATTTTCAGTGCACCTATGCATTTTTAACCCCCCTGCTCAACAAAAACAGAAAAAATCAGACAAAATAAGTTGCATGCATTTCACAGAACAAGTCCTAAGGTTTTCTTTTAGTGTGCTTTCAGGGTACATTTTCCACCTCTTGAAAGAGCTACATTACCTGCTAATTGACTCATGCAATTCTGCACATGTGAAAACTGGATGTTTTGGGAGTTATCTCCCCCTATTAAAAAGTCTCACAATTTTTTTTTCTAAAAATGAATGCACATTTTTTTCTTTAAATATTAAGATAAGACTCTACTTTATGTGAATAAAAACAAAAAAGATGCAGTTTTCATCTAGACTCCTATAAATAGCAGGAAAATCCCTACCCAGCATGCTTCTCTCTGGGAAAAACCCCCTGGATTTTATACGAAACTGTGTTTAGCTACCTTAAAGGAAATAATTTTTTCTTGCAATTCACTTTTTTGTATTTAGGTGCAAGGAGAACAGAATTCCAAACATTTTGGTGCATAAATTGTTGAATTTGGTCCAGAAATGGGCAAGTTATTGTAAATTTAGTATTACATGTCTACGACATTAGTCGACGCATAAAACAGGACTTCGAAGAGAAATTCAAACCTAACCGAATCAGCTCACACAATAATTTTATTTTTCTTCAATTTAAAAAACACAAAGTATGAAATATGCAGTATTTGAATATCAATAAAATGTTACATTATAAATTTTTTGAAAAGCTGCCAAACAATTTTTACAGATATTGCTAGTTTCTGCATAAACAAGGGGGGGGGGGTGTCTAATTGGAAATAGTCACTGTCTTAAATCATAAGATTGCCTAAAACATCTGGATGGTGTCACCCTAACTAGATACTCAATAGGTCTATGTCACATGTATATCTATACAGAAGATACATATTCTCATTTGCGATCAATTAAATTGAAGGTCATGACCTTGCGAAGCTTCCATTTTTGACATGACGTCACACTTTGTTGTCACAATGCTGTTGCGTCATAATATAAAATAACAACTTTAGCCCCTGAATCCTTATCATATGTATAAATTCTATGGAACATGTATCTAATAGGCATTAATGCCTTACACATTGTCAACCTGAGATTATATTGTATGGTTTACTACATAATTTAAAAGAAATAAAGCAATTTTCTATGAACTTACAGGCAAATAAATGTGGGAAATGTCATCAAATGCTACTCCTTAAGGGTGCAAAACACAGTTTTATGTACGACGTTATCAGGACGTTACTTGGTGAGGGACATGCAAAACTGGCCCCTATAAAAAAATAAAATGGAGGCTTGTTACATAGACTTCTGCATATCAATGGAAAGATAAAATTGTGAATTTTGTAAATATCCAACTATAATACATTCATCAATTACTACTAGGGGGTATTTGACACCTGAAATAAGGGGGATATTGGGTTGTTTTCGCATCCATTTTCAGTGCACCTATGCATTTTTAACCCCCCTGCTCAACAAAAACAGAAAAAATCAGACAAAATAAGTTGCATGCATTTCACAGAACAAGTCCTAAGGTTTTCTTTTAGTGTGCTTTCAGGGTACATTTTCCACCTCTTGAAAGAGCTACATTACCTGCTAATTGACTCATGCAATTCTGCACATGTGAAAACTGGATGTTTTGGGAGTTATCTCCCCCTATTAAAAAGTCTCACAATTTTTTTTTTCTAAAAATGAATGCACATTTTTTTCTTTAAATATTAAGATAAGACTCTACTTTATGCGAATAAAAACAAAAAAGATGCAGTTTTCATCTAGACTCCTATAAATAGCAGGAAAATCCCTACCCAGCATGCTTCTCTCTGGGAAAAACCCCCTGGATTTTATACGAAACTGTGTTTAGCTACCTAAGCTTGATCAATATGATTGCAAGGGGATGCTCAGCCTTAATTCTATCGTCCCTGTTATTCTTTTGATTGACATAATACACGTATTATTGTGTGGACATTACTAAACCTTTTTCATTTTGATAATCCGAAAAAAATATATATTAAAATCAAGCACGTAAGACTGGGAATAGGTGATGTTTTTAAAATGTTTTATTTCTGATTTTATACATGTTATCATTTAAAAAATATTTTACTGAACTACTAAAAAATAACGTCTCTAATACAACCACAAATAGATCGGCCGCTCCTGCGGCCGAAAATAATGCTATAAAATGGACCCCGCGAAATCAAATTGCTTTAAATATATAGTGATTTTTTTTCATTATTTTTTTGAGTAAACATTTAACTATAACATTTTTTCATGTGATCAAGACAAACCACTTCCTATTCAGACCTTATCATTAGATGTACGTTGTGGGATTAAATAAACTGCGGGACGTTGAGACTGTTCGGATGAGATCATATAAATCGGTGTCCCCTGTTGTTTGGCACGAAAAAGATCCCTCACTGTTTAATGGCTCCGAGTATTGAGTACAAGTATAAACAAGGGCACCGCTAAGCGGAGCATCCCCTCGCGGCAGGAACATCTCTGGTAATGATAATATCTCATGAGAGATAAATTCTCTAGAGGGACGTTAAACATGTAAAAGATTGATAGTACAACGTATCTTCTTTAATGTCCCTGTCATGAATATTTTGCTCATATGAAGGCTTGCCCGTGAAGAGCTGCCCATTTTTTCTCATAATAGGCACCGACGGCCATTGAGCAGTGAGAGATCCTTTTGTACCAGCATCTACTGGGACATTGGCCCTTGGTTTACACGGTCTCATTCGAAGGATCAGTCTTCACGTCCCACAAAGGGATTCAAACCCGCAACATTAGGATCAACTTCCTTACTTTTGACAAAATAATTAGTGGAGTGTTGTTGTTGATCCAATTTTTTTTTTTGCAAAATGCAAAGTACAACGCGTCTTGGTTGGTGGTGGTGGTGGTGGGGGGGGGGGGGGGGGGGGCATAACATTGATACCTAATTTGGGGTAGTAAAGTTTAATAAAAGGTATTAAATTGTTTTTCAGCTCTATTTATTTCTTTAACAAAATTATAGGGGGTGGGTTTTTTTTTAACTAAAATCAAATTGCATAGCATTTAAGTTGGGAATGGGGTGGGGGTCATAATATGCATACGTAATTGGGCAGTTTCCCTTATACCTAGTAGAAACATATCACGCACGCTACATATTCAAGTCTCAGTAATTTTAATTATTTACCAACCTAATTAGTATATATTTCACAGTTCCAGGCAATACGCATTTTTTTCGTAATGAAAAATAACAATGTACATCGAGAGTTTATTTGAACTTGTGGCACTTGTGGCGTCGGACCCCCCCCCCCCCCCAACACACACTTTCAATTTAACGTGCATCCCAAATTCCGTGGAGTTTGGTAATCAAACCGCGACGTTCATCAAATTCTATTAATCTGGTTCCCACAGACTCGACACGGTTTTTACACTGGTTCCCTAGCGGAAATGATCATTAGCAACTCGTACATAAAATGTCAGGGTTTCGAGACAGTGAAAATGCGGTATCTAAAGAAATATTTCATCAATGAACTTGAAAATTAATAGGCTTCTTCCTTTTATACTGCCACACAAGCATGTAAACGCTGAGAGGGGTTAATGCAATGGTTCTCTGTCAATCTTGCCCACAAATGATTATTGTCACTCGTACATAAAATGGCAGTGTTTCGAGGCAGTAAAAACGCGATATTTGAAGAAATATTTCATCAAAGGACTTGAAAATTAATAGGCTTCGTCCTTTTATACTGCCAAACAAGTATGTAAACGCTGAGAAAGGTTAATGCAATGGTTCTCTGTCAATCTTGCCCACAAGGTAACGAACACACTAACACACTAACACACACACATACATACGCACATTCGCGATGCTATATCCTCCCCGCAACTAGTTGCGCGAGGGGATAATAAGCAGGTGCTGATCCAGAAATTTCTTCCGGGGGGGGGGGTCCACCCCAATAAGGAAAAATTGTCAAGCCAGAAATATTCTGAAAAACAAATTAAACAACAACTAAACGCATTTCCCAAACATGAAAAACCTATTTCTTGTGTGTGTGTGTAGGGGGGGGGGGGTTACTTATAAAACCTCGTGCCATTGGTCGCCCGCGTGGCACATTGGTTATATAGCGTCTGCTCTAGTGTCATGAAGTAAAGAGATCCTTACATCGCAGTTTCAAATCCAACTGTGGGACGTGGAAACTGGTCTTCGTATAAAACGAGTTCCCGTGTGCTGGCACGAAAAGGAACCCTCCAAGCTCAATGACCCTGAGTGCCCAGTGTAAGACAAAATTTGTAGCTCTCCAACAAGTGGTGGCGTTTCCATATAAGTGAAAATTCTCGAATTGTACGTTAAACAACATTCAATCAACAATGACTTATACCACATTCAATGATTGACTTTTCAAAGTCATTTCACATAGAGGTTTATCTGTTTTCGAGGAGGGTTCCACGTTTTCCAAAGGTGGGGGTGCCGGGGGGGGGATTTGGGTGGATGTGGAGGTGTTCAAAGTCTCTTTTATTTGGTTTAGTATATGAATTTGCTAACTCTGCAAATTCCGGGGG
>NW_026940258.1:0-12108 GCF_032062105.1 Saccostrea cuccullata
GTAAAATATCCAAGTATGAAACAGATGTGTCAGACTCTGTGGTATCTTTTATCACAAGCTCACCAGGATATATCGTATCGACATAGGAATGGAAATTATCATTGGTAATTGACCATACGTTGTCGATATATATAATTGTCGCGTTGAAGGCTACAGCAAGTGTTTTCTTAATTCTTTTCATGCATACGATTTTGCCCAAAGTCTGTTATATATGAATACATAAATAGGTCTGCTAATAACGGAGCGCAATTGGTACCCATCGGAATTCCAACAGATTGTATAAAGCATATTGCTTGTCAACACACTTTTAATTATGTAATACAAGCCTCTTCATTAGAAAAGTAAACTTTTTCAAAAATCAGTAACTTTTTACGTGAAAAATATAGACTTCATTTTATTTAACATTGTCAATTGAATATCTTAAGGAATGAATTCAATAGCAACCCTACACAAGTTATACTTATAACATAGGTTAAAGAGGTAAACGCTTTCTAAACCAGGAAGTAGTTGATAAAATAAAATAAATAATATTAAACTCATCCAACGCAGGTTATACCAGCATAACTTGGGTAGCCATATTCCGTATTCATTCCTTATAATTAAATTGTCCATTATGTATTGAAATTAAGTCTTGAAATGTCTCAAAATGAGCAAATTTTACGTGTAACGTCAAAGGGATTACTACGTTTTTGATGTTAGTCATTGTGACAATAGGCAACACAGGTTACACGATATAGACGCATTTTTATGCAATCAAATGACTTGTTTCAATCAAAGGTAAATTACATCAACATACAAATATGCCTTATTACTTGTTCGTTTATTTACAGTCAAGTAATAAATATCGCCAAAAATTGGACATTCTTATTTAATATCTAGACTGATTATATCAAATGCTCATACAATGACTATTCATACGTGGGTTGTGAAGGAAAAATCGACATCCCAATACTAGAAACAGCAGCATTGCCAGACTATCAATACAACTCACTATGATTATCACTTTATCGTGCTGTTCTACAGTCATTTTTTCGATATGTTGATGAGAACTGATTTTAGCTGCACATTTCCAGTCCGTGATTCTTATCCCTGAATACTGGTCAGGTTCGACCAATTCTTCGTAAAACACAACAAGATCAGAGCAAAACGAATAATTACGGGAAATACTATATCATAATTAGAAAACTCAATTTGCAGTTTTTCAACCGTGTAAGCTCTAAACCGCCTGGTCTTCAATGGTTTTGAAGTATTCCACTCTTGGTTACATCGGTGGTTGTTCACTTTCAATAGTTGTCGACCACTTGAAACACTTGTAAAATTGACCTGAGAGAGCTGCTTTAGAAACAAATGACGTAATTTGAACATTGTGTAGTTCATGACGTCATCACTGACGACAGACGCTGAAACTATAATGCTTGAACACTCTGTTTTGTTCTGATATCCAAATACCACGTACATAGAGATTGTATTGGCAATGCGAATACCCAGGGGATTTTTCAAAAAGTTGTGTAAGAACATACATGTATTTATGACTGAAGATATGTAAATCACTAGAGTTGCTGTACTGCATCATTTGAATAAAAGTCATATCCACATTCTTGACTTTTTCCCCTAAACCTTATTTAAAATCATAAATAATTCCAACCAGTCTTTATCTATGCAGTGATAATAAAATTTTTACAGAATTCTAGGGTATTACATAGTAATAGTCTTTAAACATCCTTGAACATAGTGCATATGATTTACATTTCAATTCTTTCCAAAGTTTTTAAGCTGTACAAAGTTATCATTCCAGGAATTTTGAAAAATACTGATGCATCTATACTCACATTAAAAACATTTTAATTGTTTAATATTGTTTTTGCTTGAGGGATGAGACATTAATTAGTGAAGGGAAATAATTTATTTTAACTCTACCAAATAATATAATTTTTTAAAATGGTGCATGATTGATTTTCATGTTAAACTTTGTCTTTTTTATGAGAAAAACAAAAACAACAACAACAACAACAACAAAATATGAAGTGGAAAAAAAACCTTGCAGGAAAACAGTGGGATATGATGAGAGATCATACTCATACAGATTTTATTCTATAGTATTACCAAGAATTGAAAAAAAAAGTAAGAAGATAAATGACATTAAAAAGAAAAAAAAGCAGAGAAAAAGTTCCATGAATTTTTTTTAAAACCTGAATAAATCCATCTGATTTTTTGTCTGTTAACAAAACAGCCTTTTTGAAAAGTAGGTTATCCCCCTTTAACCATAAAAAAGATGATTAACAAAACATGAGTTGGGTATTCAGTATAGAATTGGGAGATATATAAAATGTAAAAGATTTAAATGACATTTTTAAGGTATAGTGATCAATGGTATCCCTCATCTTTCTGTATTGTTAAAATGAAATATGATTTTTTAACTTTTATACAAATCAAAGTTGCATGTTATCTAAAATCACATTTAAACTTTGCTAGAAAATGAAAACTACCAGGATTTTTTAAAATGAAAGGAGTTTGTACCTTCAAGTAATAGTCATCTACCTCATTGCTTTCAATGAGTTATGGAGTTGAGAAACATGTTTCTGAAGAAAAAAAAATACTTGGAGAAGTGAAATTTTTTCTTTTACAACAGAAAAAAAAGACCTATTTAATATCAGAAACTGTGTCATGACCATGTTTTGGGGACTTAAATTAAAATACTAGGATGGGATTTTATGCAAAATATACATACATATCACAAATATTTCAAAAATCACTCTTAAATTCCTCTTAATATTTTCTTGTCTTTGTTAGTGTTTTTCAGTAAAAAAAAATCCAGTTTGAACTGGTTAGGCTAGGCTGGCTAGACTGTGAATGAAATCGTGACGTCATAATGACATTCTTGAGTCGCTGCCAAGTATTTACCTGTGTAGTCAGCATAAAAAACGTAGGTCTATGGTATATTTTTTTTTTTTCACACGGCCCTTATCTTTCAAGGTGGGGGTATAAAAACAAGGCGTTAAAGACGATCCTCATCAGTTGGGGCATGTGGTTGAGTAAACGACAGTTTGGCAAGCGAATTCCTAGAATATTAGAAGAAGACATGGAGATGGAGATGGACAAAGATAAATTTGGCTTATTAGAAAAGAGAATGATGGAACCTATGGAGGGGGATCACGAAGCTCCTAAACAAAGAAGAATGGAGTTGAAAACCCTGGATCCGGAACCTAGGAATGAATATTTACCTCTGCATGAGAAAGTGAAGGATCCTAAATTTCCACACAGAAGTTACAGGATAGCCATTAATTAGACTTTTACCATTAAAGAAGAAGAAGATATAGACATGTTTCTGAGCAACGAAGATGATTTCTTCTTCGGTTACCAGTATTTGATTATACAAAAGGAAAGACATCCCTGGACAGGAGAACTGCATCAAATCAGGGGATTCATTCAAATGAAGGAACCAGTAGGAGGACTGGGTATGTGCAGAGTTCATATCAATGCCAATTTTGCTATGTCTCACAGTACCCCAGAATTGGAAAGTATGTTTTACAAGCAAGGAGGTGACTATGAAGAATATGGTGTTCTGAAACCTGAGGAGAGAAACAAAGAATTGGAGCCCAGAGATTGGATAGAATGGGAAATAGGAGCTTGGAAGAAACCTGAAGCCATTGCAGCCAGAGAAGCTATGAAGAAAAAGTTCTTAAAGAATGTGAGCTGGTCAAGATGTGAATAAATAAAAAAAAAGATTGAACTGTTATTTATTGTTAGATCTCAATAAAAAGAAAGAAAAAAATTGTGGGTTTTTGTCATTTTTAAAAATAGGTTCCCTTTAACCATAGATTTTTTTTTTTCAAAAACACAAAACAAAATGGTAAGGGTTTTTAAAGATTAGTAAAAAATAGATACAATAAAAAAAGTATAAATAGTTAACATGGTACAAAACACACCTCAGTTGTGGACTGGCTTTCTTATGGGGAACAGCTTCAGCAAAGAAATGAGTCAGAACACTAGATTAGAGGAAACTGAATGGTTACTTAAACAGGAGGGAGGAAAAGATATCATACCACCTCCCTTGATGGAAGAACATCCTGTAGAATTTATACCTCAGGAGGAAAAAGAAAACATTAGAGCAAACAAACTCTTGGAGGATATTAAGGCTCATTATAAGAATAAACAGAAAGAAAATACAGGCAATGGTTATATTGCTTACTTAAAACAAGACAGAGGTAGAATAGCCAATAATTGGATATTTAATTTAACTGGGTGCCGACAGGAAGATGTAGATCAAATCATTGGAAGTGATTATCAATACTTGATCTTACAAAAAGAAATGCATCCAGAAACTGGAAAACTTCATCATGTGAGAGGATTCATTCAAAGGAAAAACAGAGTTCAAGGGAGATACATGTACAGAAAGATTCATAAATTAACCTGTTTTGAGATGTCTCACAGCACCCCAGAATTGAAAAAAAACATTTTACAAGCAAGGAGGTGACTATGAAGAATATGGAGTTCTAAAACCTGATGTGAGAAACAAAGAATTAGTTCCAAGAGATTGTAAATTTACCTGAATAAAAAATATTTGAAATCTTGTTTTATTGTGTTGTTGTTGTTCTATAAAAACAAGGGTGTTTTAAAAAATAGATTCTTTTTACATCATGAATCTCCAGGAGATACAAGGTGATTTACTCAACTGTGAGGTAGAAGCTATTGTTCATCAATGTAATTGTTTAACTGTAAAAGCTCATGGATTGAGTCAAAGTATTGCAGAGAAATTCCCACAAGCCAATCTCTATGCGACTCGCAGACCTCTAGGGACTAGAAATTTAGCTGTAGAAGAAGATAGAGGAATTCCAGGCACTATTAAGGTGTTTACCTCACAAACCCCTGTGGTCATTTGTTTACTAGCTCAATGGGATTATGGAAAAGCAAGTCACCGACCTAAAAGAATTTCCACTTATCAGAATACAGCACAAAATAGAGAGCAATGGTTTCAGACTTGTTTACAAGAAATGGGGGAAAGTTTACCTTACCAGACTTATGCTTTTCCTTACAAGATTGCACGTGGACTAGCCCAAGGAAATTGGATTCATTATAGACATTATATTGAACAATTTGTACACACTTATGGCAAACAGGTGTACATTCTTCATCCACATTAAGTGTATGTATGTATGTTATTGTTATTTGATGAAAAACTAAAAAATATATGTTTTATGTGAATTATTTTTTAAAAAAGGGACTTTCCTATTGATTATCATTATTATTAAAAAGTTTTAAAAACTTAAAAAAAATTTATGGTTTAAAAAGTTATAAAAATTTAAAAAAGTGACCTGGTGTTATAACTTGAGACACACACACAATGTTTCTTGTTTTTACCCACTGTATAAGGTAATCTTTTCTTTTTTACCCACTGTATAAGGTACTCTTTTCTTTTTGAACACACACACAATCGTTTCGTTTTTTGACTGTATAAAAAAAAGATCATCTTTTTTCCTAAGGTACAATCGTTTCTTTGACTGTATTTTGAAAAAAGAAAATCTTTTTTAAGACACACAATTCGTTTCTTATTTATCGACTGTACAGAAGGCATCTTTTCGAAACAATTGGGCGGCCCTTAAAAAGGACCTTTTTTTTATTTTTATTTTATTTTTATTTTTTTTTTTCAAATTTTGGTTTCTGGTGAGGGCGTCCGCTTCCTCTTTAATGGGACAGCAGCTGCTGGACCATCTGCCCGACTTGCATGTCATCATTATCATCTGAATCACTGGACTCGTCCCTGTCCCTCCCAGGCACTGATCTTATGGTCAAGGGCACCACTACCGGCTCCGAGTTTCGGCATAAAGGGCATGGTAAGCTCCTCTCGACGATCCTAGCAGCACACAAAACACAGGCGGGTCGTTGCAGACAACGCCCGCACACAAAGTTGCTGGGCTCCTCGTCGGTCATGCAAAACGAGCACGAAATCCCCCGGGTCGAGACTCTAAACCCCCAGGATGGCACTCGCCCCTGGTTTCTGGCCTGGCTCTGCGGGGTGGGGGTCGGCGTAGCGGGTCTGGGTGGGGGTGGTGGCGGCGTGCGGGGTGTCTCCCTTCGGTAGGGGTGGGGCCTCCTGCTCTGGCGCCTGTCACTGAGCGCTATCCTGGCCATGTTAATGTCCAGCAGCCGCTGCCCATTGTCGACTCTCCTCACGATCATATGGCTCTCTATGACGATGCCTGGCACTAGAAAAAGATCTTCATAAAAGAAGCTTCCTGCCATCTTTCTTCTTTCTTTTTTCTTCTCTGTATTTCACTGGTAATCAGCTACGAAGGAATGATGCTGAGCGCTCGGAGGGTCTGTATTTATAAACAATAGCAGACGATAGTCAAATATCGCGGCAAACATCAACAATCCATCATGTGATCAAATGTGATTGGCTAAAACAAAAAAAAACGCTTTTGGAAAAAAGCGCCACCACAGTGACAAAGCGAAATTGAGGGAACCCGAACCCGACTGTATAAAGATGACGTCATACAATAACATAACACTGATGTAGTATTACATGATTTTTATTTTATTTCTTAAAAACTAACAAAGCTTCTAACTGTCGAAGTCTCCTCCGAAATCGTATTCGATCCGCTACTAATTGCATCCAGGGACTTCTCCGGTCTTCGGGGGGTAATTCGTAGATTTGATTGAGGCTGGTATTAAAAGTCACTGATTTCCTAGCCTGTGTGAAATTTCCAGGTATTTCATTCCGTATTGAATACATACTTTCTCCATCGCATCTATGTCCTGCCACAGTAAAATCACTTTGGCCGCTTGGGGATGGGTCAGGAAACTGTAAGGCTTTCCGAAATAACGGGTCAGGTTCAGTCCGTACCATTTCTTGGGCAGAATTGTTTTCATATGTCGACATAGAAAATGTATGGTAGCTAGTCTCCCCATGGTCGTCGCATGATGTGATAAGGATAGGCATTGTAACCATAAATCCTGAGGGGTTTCCATGATAGTGGTCGCTTCCTGAAATACTTGTTCTGCCTCCAGGGGTAGAGATTCTTGGTGATTTTGTGCCCATCGTACTAAACAATCATACCCATCTAAAATCAGAGAGTGAGTGTGTATCAGGGTTGACATGATAGTAGATTGTGAAGAAAGGACCAGACTTTTCTTCTCATTTATACCCCCCGTATAAAACATAGGTAAAACGTATTTTTGCACACGGCCCCCTTACAGGTGATGCAACAGGTATAAAAAGGCAGGTAAAAGGTGCACACGCCCCCTAATTTTTTTTGCACACGGCCCTTACAGATGATGCAACAGATATAAAAAGGCAGGTAAAACGTGCACACGGCCCAAAGCAGGTATATAAAGCAAAACTGGGATTTGACGATCAGTCTTGCTTGACATTTCGAACTTGACAGACGTGAAAATATGGCAGAAGCAATGATGAATACTCCAGACAACCCCAGCTATGTGACACCTGAAGGGTATGTAGGAGCCCCCATGCCAGAGTCACAGGATGCAGTGGGATTAGATTTGGGCATGTATAATCTTCCAGAATATGCGAATAAAGAAGATATGGGCATCTTAAATACAACTCTGGATGGGATTGTCAACATGCTGTCTGGTATTGACAACAAGATGAATGATATGAACAACAAGGTGAGTGATCTTAACAACAAGCTGAATTATATTGCTGAGAAGGTGCGTCATCATGACAACAAGCTGAATTATATTGCTGAGAAGGTGGGTGATCATGACAACAAGCTGACTAATCTGAAAACTCACAACACCAGTGAATTTTGTTTGATTCGTGGCAAATTATCCAAATAAGAAGTGAAAGTCACTAACATGCAAGACAAAATGAGAGGAGGAGGAGGAAGCACTTACCAGAAAAAAGAAGGACAAGGGGAATCGGGAGAGAAAAAGAAAAGTAGACAGACGGATCCATGCTACGTCTGCAAAGAGTT
Organism: Saccostrea cuccullata; assembly: GCF_032062105.1. Classification (NCBI taxonomy): domain Eukaryota; kingdom Metazoa; phylum Mollusca; class Bivalvia; order Ostreida; family Ostreidae; genus Saccostrea; species Saccostrea cuccullata. The sequence goes on from NW_026940258.1 coordinate 7,935, forward strand.
AGGGCATTGGGGCCCAGATTGCCCCAAGAAAGATTTGTGCTACAAGTGCGGGAAATTTGGCCATTGGGCTAATAAGTGTACAGAGGATGAGGAGGATCAACAATTCGTCAAAGAAATACAAAAACTGGAGAAAAAACCTCAAGAACCCAAGATTTCAGGGACCCACCAGACCAAACCTTTAGTGAAAGAAGGAGACAAAAAAGAGAAAAAGGAAGACAACAGAGAGATTCCAGGCTCCAGCACTACTCACAAGAGGAAACTATCCCTGATGACCGAAAAAGCACAGAAGAAGAAAAAGTAAATTGTTGTATTTTGATTCTGAATAAAAATCTGTGTTCCTTGTTATAATCTGTCTTTTGTTATTTATTATTACCGTCTTCCTTGGAAGACGGTATTATATAGTTGAAGTTTTTTACAGTCTTCGGACTATGCACTTCCTCTCTTCTGTGATTGGTAGAAATTGCATGATGAGAAAATATTCAGTTATTTCATTGGTTGAAATGCTGTTCAAGGCAAGGTAGATAACTTTCTGATGGTCTACTTTTCGTACGACTTAACAATTTTTCAATATTTCCAATCTTAAAAAAATGACAAAACGAACAACAAAATCAGCAGTAATTAATTCTAAATAACAATATATTTAATAGCAATAACTAAAAAGGTCTCTCTATTTTCATCAAGTTGCAAATAAGATTTGATTTTTATTCCTTGCTGACTTTACAATTTGTATTTAATCGTTTCCCCATATTTGTCTGAAGAAACATTTAACGGAATCGACCGGGGTTTGCCGAAGGTCTCGGTCAGTGTACGGAGATGACCGAGCGCCAACCACGGTAGGGCTAATACCAGTAAAAAGTTAATGTAGAAATACGAAATCAAGAAATTCAAAAGAATTATAGGACTTGAAAGATGTAGATCAGTTTACTGTTTAACGTTGTTGCTAAAGACGGTAAGCTTTTTTAAAAAGCTCTACTTGTTGTTTTCAGTAAAAAAATCCAGTTTGAACTGGTTAGGCTAGACTGTCTAGACTGTGAATGAAAGCGTGACGTCATAATCACATTCTTGAGTGGCTGCCAAAATCGTAGTAGCAGCGTATAGTATAATGTAAACACAGTGTAAACACCCCGTATTTAGGGGCTATGTAATGAATTGACCCACTTATCCCCCCAAGGACTGTACTGAGTTGACCCGGCTATCCCTCTCAGACCCCCAATCTGCACTCCCTTGACCCAGCTATCCCCCCAGGGCCAAAAGTGCACTCCCTTGACCCAGCCATCCCCCCCCATGCCCCATGTCCTAGATATTGACCCAGCCATCTAGACCGCTTATACTACTGTTAAATCAAACTATCTCTACTCGACAGTTATTTGCACAGGTAACAATTAATTGGCCTAAATTAGAGTAAATGAACAATTTTGAAATTTAACCTGGAAAACGGTACAGAATTGGATGTGAAAAATTTATACATGGTAGATCCTACTGCAATGATTGAATTTTACTGTGGTCAAACTACTAAACTGTGGCGCTTAGGAAATAAACTGTATCGGGGTCACCATTATCAACGTTTAAAAGAGAACCATGTTGATAAAAAATATAATTAAACGGCTCACTCGCTGGAATCATTTATCTCTGTCATCTGATGCATCGTAGATTCTCCGACGGTGTTAACCAAAACGAAGGTCAATATAATTAATATTTAGAAATTCAGAAATCATTTAAAATACATTGAAGCTTAGAATTAAATTCATATATGTATGATTGCACTTTTATCAGAGAAGCGATTCTACGCCTCTTATCCTCTTGTTAATATTGCAGCTTACCTCTCTCTTCCATGGTTTCATTTATTTCTTCAATATAAATTCGCAAACTATCTAGAGTTAAGTCAAAAAAAGAAAGTAAATCTGGATAGCACAACAACTCTTCAAAAAGATCTTGAATTCGTCCTTCTTCGAAATCCAACAAAAATTTCCTCAATGTACACTCTTCAAAAAATTCTAGAGTCATTATTATGCTGCCAGAGCGATATGTTTGAATTACTTCATATTCGCGGACAATGAGGCATTCGAATTTTGCAAATTTTGCCAAAATTCTCATTGTTTTCTTTGGTTTGAGCTTTGCATACCAATGTATTTTTCGTTTCATTTCATTCAAAATATTTAACGCAGGATGGTTTGTATCCTCAATGGGCTTTCCTGAGTCCACATATTTTTTAAAGGTGTCGTAGAGCATAGATAAATCTTGCCTGGTTGTCTTCTCGTTGATGTGATTTACCATTTCTATTAAGGTTTCCGTGCAACATTCTGATAAAGATCTCACTTTAGATTCACCATCATCACTTTCTAAACAGATTTTTAGCGACTTTGAGAATAAAGCTGAAAAAGAAGAAATTCATAATTAATATGGGAAACATCTGGCTCCTAAAAATGCTGTCAGCCAGGCTAAAAGTACATAAAAAAAATAATGAATTTAATGACAATTAGACCATTTAACGTACCTAAACGTACTTATTTAAGCGATAATCATATTTTAGCGAATTTTGCTCTGCTTCTTCTATGTCTAGTTTTAGCTATATACATACGGCCACCATTATACAATTCTGCTTACTTTTTAGCTCACCTGAGCCGAAGGCTCAAGTGAGCTTTTCTGATCAAAATTTGTCCGTTGTCTGTCGTCGTCGTCGTTGTCGTTGTAAACTTTTCACATTTTCATCTTCTTCTCAAGAACTAATGGGCCAATTTCAACCAAACTTGCTACAAAGTATCCTTGGGTAACGGGAATTCAAGTTTGTTCAAATGAAAGGCCACGCCCTTTTCCAAGGGGAGATAAGAGTAGACTGATAAGTATGAATTAAAGAATTAAAAAAAAATCTTCTTAAGAACCACTGGGTCAGGAAAGATGAACTCGTGAGTAGTATAAACCGTCTAGATGGCGAGGTCAACTGAGTGCACTTTTGGGGCTGAGGGGGATAGGGGGTTCAAGGGAGTGCAGCCCCTGGGGGAGGATAGCCGGGTTAATAGAGTGCAGATTAGGGGGTCTGTGGGGGATAGCCGGGTCAATTCAGTACATATAATCCCCCTAAATACGGGGGTGTGTTTACACTGTGTTTACACTATACACTATACGCTGCTACTACGATTCACTACGCTGCTACTACGATTTTGGCAGCGACTTTTATACCTGTTGCATCATCTGTAAGGGCCCTGTGCAAAAAATACGATAGACCTACGTTTTTATGCTGACTACACAGGTATTACTTGGCAGCGATTCAAGTTTGTTTAGGGCCTTGTGCAAAAAATATGCTTACCTATGCATTGTGACGTCATAAACTTGGCAGCGACGTCATGTTAGCCCTTCACAAGCCGCGATGGCTGCTTATTTTGACACAATAACACAGACTTTCACAGCGCTTGAGACTTCATGTAATAACAGTATGGTCCTATGGATTTCAGTACCAAAACTGATTTTCTACCGTTTTTCTTCCAAGAAAGTTCTGAACAGCTGAATCCTGGATCAGCCTAGATGTTATTTCACTGGATTATTTAATGAATATAACTCTACTGAGTTACCTGGTTACATGGTAAGTTTTAACAAACTTTTCTTTATACATTTTCTATGAAGGTCATCTTTGTATTTATTCATTATTACTGTGTTATATACCTTATGTTTAGAACATTCATATAAACACTGCCATTGTTTACCCTGAAATACACTAGGACACTAAAAGATCCTCAAAAATGTTGATAAATCTTTTTTGCATGAGTTATGATCATATTGTCTCACATTCCTTTTATTGGATCAGTATTCTAAATATTCTTATGAGGAGACTCCTAGCATATCTTATAAAATACTGATACATGCTTTTAAAACAACTAAAGTGATATTCTCAGTTGTCATTTCTAATATTTCTATGAATATTTAATCACAGTGACCAAAAGAAGGATATGGAGATAATCAATCAGATCATATTATGCCAATGAATCTTTTGTCTCAAATCTTTTTTAATGAAATATACAGAATCTTTTGCCTTATTTGTCACTCATATTTTTACATTCTGGTGCAACAGTGGCCCAATGAAAGTGGGAAAAACTCAGTCTGAGCATCTCTGTAAATCTATAAACATGTGTGCTCCCCCCTTTTTTTTTTAAACCTTCATGTATATACATGTATGTATTTT
>NW_026940259.1:0-12074 GCF_032062105.1 Saccostrea cuccullata
TTTGAGACATTTTGTATCATATCTTTTAAAGTGTAAACATTTTGTTAAAACATACTGAACGATATTCGTGCAGAATGACAAGATCTTTAATATGATATCAAGAAAAAAGTGCTGACTCATCACATTAGGGGCAAAAAGGGGCCAAAAGTCTTTTGCCGATAACTCTTTAACAGTCAATATTTTGCTATATATTACTGAAGTAAAAATATTTATCTCAACCATCTACAACTATATATTATGATTTTTATGTCGTATGGTACATATCAGCATTTAGTTGATTTCGATATTATTTTTTTTTCTTTTGACTGACAGGTCTATGCCATTAGATAAACAGTGATACAAGAGGCGTTACTAAAAAGGAATACCTGAGTCTCTTGATATCTTGGTTCGCTTTATATTGATTTCATGTTATCTAGATAACTGCACTTCATGTAATGCAATAATTGAAGTCAATCTTTACGAGATAACTATGCAGTATTAACTAACTGGTAATAAAATAAAGGTAGTATACCTACTTACAGTTGAATAAAAATACATGTATTTCAGGCAGAAATACACGTGAAATTAAGCAATTTCATATACATGTATCAGTAATGTTTAGGTCTAATTCAATTTTAATGACATCAACAATGATCGTATCACTTTAGTTTCTATTTAAAAAAAAGATATATCTCTATACAGAGCTATATATACATCTTTTATTCTAAAACTTTTCCACCATTGATTAAATGAATATATCCCCGAAACGATGGGCTATGTGTTTAAGAAGATTAGTCTCCCTATTTCCCCGCTTGAAAAGTGGTAGAGTATATAGTGGTCGAGATTTCCGTCCGTCTGTACGTCCGTCCTTTTGTCTGTCTGTTAAGCTTTGAGGTAACCATCTCTTATTTCTCTTATATAAATGATTCATATATGTCGCACAATTAGTCCAAAATCTTACACCAATGATTCATATATGTCGCAAAATCAGTCCAAAATCTTATACGTGGAAAGAAGAAAACACTTGCTGTGGCCTTCAACTCGACAGTTTTAGATAAATCAACGACGTACTGTCAACTAACAATTATGGTGATATCTATTTCATGAGAATCAAATGATACCAAAGAGTCTGACACATCTGTTTCATGTTTGTATTTTAAAGTCGTCAGCATTTTATTGTTCTCTGAACGGGTGAAACGTTTTGAATGGCACTCCTACCGATAAATTTTTACATTAAATCAAGCTTTAGTGCTGCTATGGACTTGACACAAATCTCCCTTCATTACCCAATACCCGCCATGTTCATTTAAAACCGGAAGTACGAGTTCGTAAATTTGAAATCTCGATCCCGACTCAAATTTGACATCGGAAAGAAAAAAATCTGTTTTTCTCAATTTTATTTTTTTTCTGAAAATGCAAAAACTTCAGCGGCGGGTTTGTAAACCTAAAAATAAAAAAATGCTGGCCTAATTGCTAAGATGGATTGTGTTTGAAAATTATTATGTTATTCATGCATGATCATTCTCAGCTATGTTTAGGAAAGCAATAAGAAGCATGTGTTACTTTTAATGCCCACAGTAATGCACATCATATATAACATGGTGTTGCCAATAATGAATTAAAGGTTTGTGTTAAACTTAGTAGCAGTTACATCTAATATATTTGTTGTGTGTCATGTATAAAATTTAAATTGTTAGGGTAAATGTAAAAAAAAAAATGACCCTCTTTTAATTAAGGGCTTAAATGTGGTACTGATTTAGCTCATTTTTGAGTTTAAGTGCTGATATTGTTTTTGCTTAAACAAGTAATAATTTTAAATTACGTATAATGTAAGATATTTTTTTTGTGATAAGTGGATCTTTAAGTGATCTTTACATGATTTGATAATCTAGATCCTGTTTTATAAATTTCCGTCTCAATATATAGCTTAAACGCAGAAATAGGGATTTTTTTTATCTGCTTCATTTCATATAGGCTCTTCATTTTGTTATATGTCATTACGTTTTAAATGGGAGTACTGTGACTTTTGATAACGGTGAAATGAATGATTTTATTTGTTTGCTTGATTTTTTACAAACGTCTCTCATATATATAGTTTCCTGGTAATAGGCTCTTCATTTCTTGTGTACCTTTATGTCATTACTCATGCAAAGTCCACTGTAATGTTTTCCTGTGTCATATTAAAGTTCTTGTTCTTTATCTCTTTTGTAAAAACAAATTACTTTCTTGTTTAAATCACAAAACGCTGTTTTTGATCTAGAAATTATTATGCAAAAAATTATATCAGAAAAAAAAATTGGTGGTTGGAACATATTGAGATAATGAACAGTATTCAAGATCAAAAGTCCATAAATCTACAAATAAAATAGGAGCAGAGCAAATATGGACCTCCAAAAAAGTGGTGGGATCAGGTGCCATTGAGGAGTGAGCATTCCTTAAGATAACAGGCGTATACATGACATTTTTTGTTCGTAAATTTTATAAAACATCGTATAAAAAGAAAAACAACTAAGAACAAAAAAAAAAATACAGATTTTTTTACCTGCTTATTTTTGACACCAGGAAGATAGCAAAAGAAAATTTACAAACTTTAATTCTTTTAAAGCAGGTATATTCCTTGGAGATAATTTTATTTATTTCGTTCCATATTTTTATTGTAAAGCGCGTTGAGTAGCATTTATGCTAGAAAAAGCGCTGTATAAAAGCAATCATTATTAGGATCTTCCGTCTTCAGCGGAAGACCCTTCTATTATTCTATTGTTTCTTTTTCACTTTTATTATTCTTCCCTTTTTTTCTTACAATTTTTGTGCAGAAGATTTCTCGGAGATGGCTCGATCGATTAACTTGAAATTTTCAGGAAAGATGTGTCTTCACCTAAACCTGATTCTTTTTTCTCATTTTTTTGAAATTCACTTTCGGTCGGAAGTTATCGCCCTTTAATCGAAATTTAGAGGGCTTTCTTGTCTTGAGCAGAACTCAAGAACGGTTTAAGCTAGAGTGCTGAAATTTTTACCAAAGATAGAGGACATGTTGCCATTGTGCACCTGGGTCAGCATATTTTCTGGAAGTGTCTAGTATGGAAGCTCGGTAGGGGTCGAAATCTAGGACACGAATCATGAGTGAATTTTTGAGACATTTTGTATCATATCTTTTAAAGTATAAACATTTTGTTAAAACATACTGAACGATATTCGTGCAGATTGACAAGATCTTTAATATGATATCAAGAAAAAAGTGCTGACTCATCACATTAGTCCCAGAGGGGCCAAAAGTCTTTAATCGATAACTCTATATCAGTAAATATTTTGTTATACAATACTGAAGCAAAAATGTTTGATGGAATTCTAGAATATTCTTTTCGTATTTGATGGAATTGAGTTATGTTAAGTAATATTAGTGTGTTATATGAAATGTTTTGTTTAGTAAATGAAGATACGTAGAATGTCTCCTTAATATTTATATACAGTATAATTTGTTCCAAACCGGCTACCACCGTTCCATACAAAATTTGGCCGGTTTAGAACAGAATCCGGAGTGCAGGAAAAATGCAGGAAAATATCAATTTCGAAAATTTCGTTGTTTACTTACAAGTGCATATCATATACATATTATAAATAAAATTAAATAATGAAATCAATTAATATTTTGGAGTCTTAAATTATAGAATAGTATCACTTGACTTAAATGTATTTTCTTATTTGTTCAATCACGAAGTATGAAAGTCGGGTGAAATGTTACCTCAATCACGCATAATAGAGGCCTACTATGTATCAAGCGGACCGGGTTTTGCTTGTCAAAGATCTCATTCAATGTATTAACAGCAATGCGCAATTATTTACGATGTGCTAATTATTAGATTGAACTTTTAATTTTTATGTAAAAAAAAACTACGTCTTCCCCTACAGTGTTATGGCGCCATTTTGAAATGCGTTCGATTTTCGATCCCGATTTATATATTGATTTGTAAATCGAGTACATATATTTTTGTGTTTATGTTTTAATGTGGTAAAAGGAGTTAAGACGAAGTTATTTTTTTTAATTGTGATTTAATCATATAATATATTTTTCAAGTGGGCTGCGTCACAGAGTACGTCTCATGGCACTAATCATGCTAATTAATGTAAACACGCGGATTATCACATCCACCACGAAAGGTGTTAATTGCTCTGAAGTAACTCAGGTGTGGCCGGATTAAGAGGGAACCGTTAATTATGAGCAGTTGGGACCAGTATGGCCGTTCGGAATACAGAATAGACAGTATCCGGACTACACAGAATTTTTTAATGAATTTGTTAAAGAAGTGCATGGGACTAAAATTTGTAGACGGAATGGACAAAAGTCCGCAGTACTCAGAGTCCGGATTAGACAAACTTTACTGTATATGAAAATGGGACTTAAGTGTGTGTTGAGATGTGCCGTGGAAGTGGTATGGGAAGTGTTGTATAGAGGTTATATATATATTGGAAATAGTGCCGCGTAGTAATACACTGTTCTTATTGGTCAGTTGTTGTCATGGTTATGATGACGTCACTTCCGGTGCGGGAGAATTTGAATCTAGTACTGGGAGTTTGGACAGTTTCCGGAAGTAACTAGTATGGAAGCTCGGTAGGGGTCAAAATTTAGGATACTTTTATCAATGATTTTTTGAGACAATTTGCATCATATCTTTTGAAATATAATTATTCTGTTAAAACATACTGAACAATATTTGTGCAAAATCACAAGATCTTTAATATGGTACCATGAAAAAAAAGTGCTGAGTCATCATATTAAGGACCGAAAGGGGCCAAAAGTACTCAATCGATAACTCCTTAGTAGTCAATATTTTGTCATACATTACTGAAGGAAAAATGTTTATTGAAATAATCTACAATTATATATTATGATTTTCATGTTGTATGGTACATAATTAGTAGGCCACAAGGGGCCAAAATGCTAAATCTTTGACGCTTTATATCTCAAAAGTTAAAAATATTTTGATAAGTAATATTGAACAAAAGATGTTCAAAATAAAGTTCTTAACAATTTGCAACCTTTCATTTTTCGCTAAACGTCCCCATTAGGGAGACACTGCTGAAGGCTTAGCCCCTAAATATTTCTTTTGCGAATAACTCGAAACGGAAAAAGAATCTCTGAATAGATGTTGAACATAAAATGTTTAAAATCCTAAGAGCTTTAAGATGAAATCAAGATAAAGGGGCTGGACACTCAAATTAGGGGCCAAGAGGGGCCAAAAGTCTTCAATCGATAACTTTTTAGCAGTTAATATTTTGTTATACATTACTGAAGCAAAGATGTTTATCTCAACCATTTACAACTATATATCATGATTTTAATTTCGTATGGTATATAATGAGGGCCACAAGGGGCCAGAGGGCTAATTCTTTCACGCTTTATATCTCGAAAGTGAGAAATATTTTGAAAAGTAATATAATTGAACAAAAGATGTTCAAAATAATGAACAATATGCAGTCTTTTATTTTTCGCTAAACGTCTCTATTAAGGAGCTGAAGGGTTGGCCCCTAAATATTTCTTTTGCAAATAACTCAAAAACGAAAAAAAGAATCTTTGAATAGTTCTTGAACCAAAACATGTTCAAAATCTTGAAAGCTTTTAAAAAGATATGAAGAAAAAAGGGATGACCCCTAATATTAGGGACCTTGAGGAGCCAAAGGTCGATATTTGAAGTCTTTATTGTTCAATGTCTTTTTACAAATTATGGGAAATCATTATTTTAGAATGAAAATCGCAATCAAAATCTGATCTCATCTTATCAAGAATCGGACGGAAGACCCACTCGTTGCTCGCAATGAGATCGTATCTAGTTATTTTTTTTTTTGACAAAGTTTTGTGCAGGCGATTTCTTGAAAACTATTCAGCGGTTTTTCATTAAACTTTCACAAAATATGTGTCATTATATGAAGTTGTTACATCTGAAGAGAAATTTGGAAAATTCGCTTCTGGTACCAAGTTATGAACAATTTCCTGATTTTAAAATGCGATTTTGTCGCACACTTTTATCGACAATGGCTAAGTATATGATATGGAGACTTATTGGAGATGATAGATCATGACTTTCTGGTTTGCAGAATCACCTTTTCGTGCGTCGTCAGTGCTTCCGGTTGTTACGAGTTGCAAATTTAAAAAAATCGTATTTTCTAACTTTTTTTGTTTTTCAGTATTTTTCATTTATTTTTGGTATGTTAATTGAAACCCTCTTTATAATGCTTACTATTTAATTTGTTTGAATGTTGATTAATCTAAACTCTAAATATTAGCATTTGAAAATCTGAAGCGGGTCCAAAATGGCGGCTGTCTCTGTCAACGCCGACATTTCGCAATAGTGGTTTACGGAGTCAGCCAAGCGTTTGCGTTAACGACAGTAACTTAAGAATAAATGAAATGTAAAGGAATACTTGGATTGTCACGTCGTTGTTTTGTTGCAGTTCTGTGTCAAACTAACGTCTTCTATAATTGGTTTTGGCTGGTTTTCAAAGTAGAAAAAGAAAAGACTAAATGTGCAAATGAAATTCGATACCTAATATCTTTTGTGCATCACGGAAAAACGGATCTTAAATCATTCTTATAAGTAATACTTTTTCAAAAAAAGAATTATATCAATAAATATTGTCAGTATAAATCTTAACCACTGTTTTTCCTATGCACACTTCTGTCATATTAAACTAATAAATAAGACAAAAATAAGAAAACGATTTTTTTAAAGATCGCTTTATGGAGTTTATTTTAGCATTCTTGTCTCAAAGACCTAATTCAAGTTATTGAGCATAAATGATATCTGATTCTTGACCATTGAAAGGCGAACCATGGTTTTCGGCGAAACGTTTTAACCTTTTTCGATTAACTAATCGGGATAGTTCACTTTGGGGATAAACAGGAAAATGAAAAAAAAATTCATAATTGTTTCACAGCTTTAGTGTTACATGCATATATACAATATTAAAATGTGTTAAATACCCCTGCGAGGTGAAATTCATGATTTCGGCAACTTTTATGAATCGTTCATGAACATTCATGATGTGTTCATGACTGGTTCATAAAAATGGTTCATGAACTTTATTCATGAATATATTCATAAAATGTAGTTCATGAACAAATGATGAATATATATGAATATTGGTTATTTTCATTTTAAAGACAGAAAAAATGTAGAGTTCAAGGTATTATGAATGTTCATGAATGTTCATGAAGACTAAAATAATTGACAAAAATGATTGACAGAAAAACACTCAATACTCTCATAATACAACTTTTTCATGCAGTTGCAATTGTTGAACAAGCCCCTGGTATAATATATGTTTAATAATAATTCTTTCACCATCTGAAAAAATAAATCATGAAAATCTTAAACATTTAGTGTTTCTATTTGATTTTAATTATACAAACACTGCATCACAATTGACAGCATTTTTTTTTCAAATGCATTACTTGTGTTTCTTCATAATTTAAATTAAACAGTTATATTCATCATAATGCGCTTTAATTAATATGGTTTTTCATCACACAACTTTGTTCGACCGAATTTTCTCTAACATCAAACTTTAAACAAGTTGTTGGAAAATGAAACATTCTGGAAAATGAACTTTGTGAGCTTCGTAAAAAAACGTTATATATATTTATTAACAACTTTAAAATTATATCACTTGTCTGTACTGTACCGTATAAATCATTGATCAAAACGCTACATACATTTCAATTTTGGTGCAGTTAAAATGTCAAAAGTTTCCCTTGCTTCGTGCGTAAATGATAGAGCACAGACTGCATGGTGGTAAAGTATCTATGATCCACATTAGTATTTTGTAGTTTTAATTCTCCTATGCGTCTTCACAGCTCAGAATATTCTGTCTGAGGGCGAGAGATTGTTATTATCATGTCATAGGGGGCCGCCATACTTGCTATACGAAACTAAAAGTCAATACATGTATAATTTATGACGTAAAAAAAATCGAATTCTTCATTGATGAAACTTATTTTGATATAAAATATTGTATTTTCAGTGAAAAGTTATTCAGATAGTGTTTGTAATTTTTTTAAACAGAAATTTTGGAAATTCGAAAATAAGGTATTTCTTAGCTCTACCTTACATTTTTGAATAGGCGCAAACTTGAAAACGCGCGAGACGTTGGAAGTGGGAATTTGTAGTATGGAAGAATCAGTATTTGTGATCTATTATTTGCATAGTTACTGTTCCGTTTTCGTATTGCATAATTTTATTTCGATCGGGTTCAATATTCTGTTTATACTAATTATGGTAGCCATGCGGTTTGCCTGGCGTTTCGGCTGTGAAGTTTGGTGATGTTGGCCTCCCTAAGGAGTAAGTTTTATATTGTTTTACTTGAATTAATATCTAACTTGATCATCTGTATCTAACAGTACTATGCAATATATTTTATCATGTTTAAATTCTGCAACTACAATGTTTTGTAAAACCGCGCAATTCCAGCATGCGATAGCCATAGGCCTGTTCAGCTCACATGTTAAAGTTATGCATTTAATTTTGTATGATTGCTTATGATTTTGATATTTTGTCAAATTCTTATTTTGCTTTTGTAATTTGTAGTTTTTCACCCTCTCACAAGGTGTGTCCAATAAACAGTACAGTCACTGATCTTTGTCAACTTTTAAAGAAAATAACAGAATATGAAGAAGGAAGACTAAATATAGGATCAATCTACTTCATAACCGGTGAGTGACAAAACATGGAGACAATCACTGAGTCAGAAATCTGTCTGTAAATGTTACTTTCTATTTGTAAAATAACAACTAATTAAAGCACATTATAATAAATTAATATGTCTCTTTTTTAATGCAATTTTTGTCAAACTTTGCTTTGAGTTTGGATCCAACCATATAACATACATTAATTATAGACTGAGACTCAAAACTCTCATAGGCCTGATTGATCTACAAAATGGCGGTCCAAGAAAATAGGCTTAAATTCCACTCAGAATGTTTAAATTTGGAAGTGTCTCTCATGAAAAATTAGATGAATCTAAAATGCAAGAAAATACAAAAAAGTCTTAGGTTTTACAATCATGGGTACTTTCAGAAAATCTTTCTTTTTGAAGGAAAAAAAGAGAAGCAGTTCAAAAATGTTGATGAGCAGAAGAGAAGAAACTCTGGCTGCACAAAAATCTGAGCTCTTGAAAAAGAAAAAAAAAGAAATGAAAATATGAATGATATTCAATCAAAGGATCCAAATGATGAAGTTCTGGAAATTCCACATGGAAAGACATTAAGGATTTTTGAATTGACCATCTCTGTCCGAACTGCTCGAAAGCACTGAACCTGGTGCTGAACAAACTTTTCTCCTAGACTGAAATTAAAAACTGTTCAATTTCTGGCATTAAAACTCAATTTGAAACATGCTGAGGAAGGATCCCCCTCCCCTTTGACCAAGTAAGGTTAAACATTCTGCAAAGAGTTGCATTTTGAATTGAATTTTTTTTTTATACTTTTACCAGGAATGAACTACATTACTCATTTCCCATGGTTTAATGTGTCAGATTGTCTATTTTAATTTTTTTAACAAAGATTTTGTTGCCATGGTTCAAACAAACAACATTTCTGTAAAATATTTTAAGATGCTGTATTATAAATCATCTACTGTTACTTTTTTTTAGCATGACTTCATGCATTTTCATAAAATAGAAAAACATGAATAATTTCATTTTTTGTTTACAAATAAGCAGAGAATATTAGTCAATGCTAATGGTTAGATGAATTTTATTCATTCATGAACATTCCTGAAAAAATTTCATCAAATTATTCATGAATAGTTCATGAAGATCCTATGAACTTATTATTGGATATTCTTGAAATGATGAATCTTAGTGAATATGACTCTTCATGAATTATTCATGAAAAAAAATATTCATGAATATTCATCAATTTTCTTTCATGAATAAAAATTCATGATTTGAAAATGTCCAATAATAAGTTCATAGGATCTTCATGAACATTTCATGAATTAAATTCATGAAAAATTCAAGGAAATTCGAGAGAAATTTTAAGGGAGAAGCATATTCGTTAATATATACAATCAGACGGAAGACCTCTCGTTGCTCGCAATGAGTTCCATATCTAGTTAACGTCTTCCGTCTTCAGCGGAAGACCTTCTTGTTATTCTTAGGTTTCTTTTTCACTTTTATTAAGGTCTTCTGTTTCAACGGAAACCTTCTTATTTTTCTGTTGTTTCTTTTCAACTTTTCCAGGGATCGACATTAACGGTTGTCCGATTGCCCGGGACAAGTAAATTATCAGTTCGGGCAAGTGAAACTATCAATGTACTTGTCCGATAGGGCAAGTGGATATCTCTGATAAAAACATTTTTTTAATCTCACATAAGTTTATAAACAACACAATAAATCAAACACTTGATTTCCGCCAAAAACGGGACATTGTTGTTGCATACGGAATCCCTCGGTAGCGTTTCTGGATCTTACCTTTATTCAGAAATCGGATTCATTATTCTGTTTTCTTTCGTAGTTTAAAAACATACGATTATCTGTCTGACAACTTACATTACAGTCTTATTATGAAAGAGAGATTACAGAATACATTCTCTACCCAATTAAGGAATTATATGAAGAACACCAATTATTCACGGTGCACGATGTATCTTCCTTCTGGCTTCACCTCAATTTTTTTATAGGAAAAATTAGAATTTCAAACAAAAATCGTAAGAAAATAATATTCCTGCATACTCTGTGTGTTTTCAGGATAGTTACATGTAAATGACAGGAAAGTGTTTTATATACATGTACATTTACAAATGTAGCATCACCATCATATCAACATTTTTTTTCTGGCAGTTAACTTCAAAACAGAGATTAATTTGTCAACTTTTATATTTACAACAAATTAATAAGGTACAATAACTGGTTTTTTCTTTAAAATTTTGGGCAACCAAATTTTGCATTCGGACAAGTCAAAATTGTAGTTCACTTGCCCGAAGGACAAGTGGAAATAAAAGTTAATGACTACCCCTGTTTTCTTATTATTATTATTCTTACCGATTTTGTGCAGCGATTTCTCGTAAATGCGTTGATGGATTTTCATGAAACTTTCAGCATTGATGACAAATGATATGAACTTAAGGCGCTTTTTTTTAATTTGATGACGTCACTTCCGGTTCGGAGTTTTTCGCGATTTAGTGAGTTTTAGAGGGTCATTTTGTCCAGCAGTTTTCTCAAAAAGCACTCAACGCAGAAACATGAAATCTTCAGTGCTGATAGAGCAACCTTTGGAGATATGTATTTGATATATCTCAACAACCGGAAGTACGAAGCGCCAAGGCTGGCTATGGTCCGAAAACAGTCCTATAAAGAATTTCAAAATTTTTAATATCTTTTTACGATAACTTTTTATCTAGAAATATTTTGTTAAAGCATGTAGAACAAAAGAAGTGTATAATTTGAAGATCTTTCAAATGATATCTCGAAAAAAGGGCTGGCCCCTAAAATTAAGGGCCAAGGAGGGCCGAACGTTTTTCCTTTATATCTCAAGAAGTATTGAGAATTTGTAATACCTCACAGAAGCAAAGTTGTTCAAAATGTCAAGATTAATCTACTGTAGTCAAAATAATACGTCCGACGTCGTCACTTCCGGCCAAACCGGAAGTAGTCTAAAAACGCGTATTTTTGCCATTCTTGACAAGTTTTGGGGTAACATATGTCACTGGAAGTCTAAAACTTAATTTTCCGTCCATTGTTGTCACTTCCGCCGGCGTCGTCACTTCCGGCCAAACCGGAAGTAGTCGAAAAACGCGTATCTTTGCCATTCTTGACAAGTTTTGGAGTAACATATGTCACTGGAAGCCTAAAACTTAATTTTCCGTCCGTGGTTGCCACTTCCGGTTTAACCGGAAGTAGCAAAAATTACTTATTTCTGCATTAATCAACATAGCTTTAGATGATTCAAACCATTTTTAGGCGTTATTTCTTATTCTTTGTTAAAAATTAAAGCAACTTCCGGTCAAACAGGAGGAAGACCTACTCGTTGCTTTGCAACGAGCTTTGCTCTAGTTTTTTTATTAAGGTCTTCCGTTTCCAAAGGAAGACCTTCTTACTTTATT
>NW_026940260.1:0-12147 GCF_032062105.1 Saccostrea cuccullata
CAATTACAATTGCCACATCCCTTGGTGATAAAGGAAGTTGCAAGATGTGTTTGTGAAACAATATGCACCCAGCAGCAAAAAAGTTCACAGTTAAGGTCACAAGGTCAATCACGTTTGTGTCATTTGAAAGAGCTTAATTAGTTGAGTGTTTACATACCAAATATGAAGACTCTATCTGCTATGGTAAAAGAAATTGTGCCAAAAGTTAAAAAAAAATACTTTTAGCATGTAGGTCACAGTCAAGGTCATAAGGTTAATTGAAAAAGCTTAATCAGTGGAATATGTATACCAAATATGAAGTGTCTATCTCTCATGCTTTATGTTTTTATATCTGCCCAATTCAAGAAGAATCTACTAACTTACTTTCTGTAGATTGACTATTTGCGGTTTTATTTATAAAATTTGAATTTTTTCAAATCCATGGTCTTCAAAAACAAATAAATGACACATTTGCCCACTTTTAGTGTTTCATTTAAGTACTAGTTCAGCCAATCCATTGGGTATTTCCTAATCTGGGATTTTTAAAAATGAAGTTACAGTCCTTTAGTATATGACATAATGATTCGGCAATCAAGATTAATTCTTAGAAATGTTCTATGGGGGAATACCAAGAAAATAAAGGATATGGACACAAGGGAAAGTATTCAATATCAAAGTCCATAAAACATTACAACATAGGAGCAGAGCAAACACGGACCCCCGGAACATCAGAGGTGGGATCAGGTGCCATGGAGAGGTGATCATCCACTCAGTTAATGATAAATTGTATTTGCTGAAAGGTCAATGTATCGACTATAAAACTTAAGAAACGATGACTTTAACGAAACTGCAGATGTCCTTGTTTGTCAATGATTTACCTCCTTTCAGAAATTGCTCATACGTAGAGCATGCTCTTGCGTATCGAATCAACCGAGAGATATAAACTCCGTATGCAGCTGATGAAGGTATATTGCTGCATGAATAAGGGGGTTGACGATAGGAAAGTTAAAGTCATCACATTTATCATAGAGCTTGGTTGTTAGATTACCATTAACGTTTTTTTTTCAAGTAAAATATCCAAGTATGAAACAGGTGTGTCAGAATATCTTTTATCTCAAGCTCACCAGGATATATCGTATCGACGAAGGAATGGAAATTACCATTGTTAATTGACCATATGTCGTCGATATATTTAAAGTCTAGTTGAAGGTCATAGCAAGTGTTTTCTACTTTTCGCGCATAAGATTTTGCACAAATTCTGCGTCATATGAATACAAAAATGGGTCTGCTAATAACGGGAAACAATTGGTACCCATAGAAATTCCAATAGATTGTTGGTAGACCTGGTCTCCAAAAACCAGATAGATATTGTCAATCAAAAACTCAAGCATTTTTTTTATGTCAACTTAAGAGTACATGTACATATGTGTACAATCAGAATGATTTTTAACAAAGTGATTTTGCATGTGGCCAATGACCAGGTAAGTATTTTTAATGAAACGCAGCTGTCAATGATATCAATGGTTTTAAGTTATCGTGGGGAATGGTTGTGTTGTAAAAGGTAATAATAACGAACAGTGATCGATCTCAAAACATGCAAAAGTTCTATAAACAACACAAATTTTTGAGTAGGGCATAAAACACAGACACCGGGAATTTCAGACGTGTTATTACTTAGGAGGAATGAGCATAGACGGAATTTTTGTCAGTCATTTCAGTATTGAAACCCGTGATCGGGAAGTCGTGAGTTCGTATATCGGCCGCGACTAACCAAGACGATAATTTGGGTAGCAACTGTTCCTTCGCCATGCGCTCGGCACTTTGAAGTGAAAGTTGCGGGTCCTTCGGATGAGACCTTAAAAATTGAGGCAGGCGTTGGCACGATAAAGATCTCTCACTGCTCAATGGCCCTGAGTGCCGAGCATAGGTCAAAATTTGAAGCCCTACACCAGCATATTGTGACGTCTCCATATGAGTGAAAAATTCTCGACAGGTACGTTAAACAATATTCAATCAATCAATCAATCAGTATTGAAACATTGGGACCTTGATTTATACACTCTCATCAGAAGGATCGGTCTCTACGTCTTTCAATTGGAATCGAACCTGCGACGTAAGGATCAATTCCTAAACCTCTCGACTCTAGAGCAGACACTCTAACCGCAATGGCACGCAGGCGACACAAGTCAGCCAAATAACAACTCTGAGATAGGTTATATTTGCTATCAAGGTCATTATAACGAACATAGAATATAGGAAATGCCGACTGTAAACGAGATGTTTTTAGACGAAATAAAGTTTTTTACTGCAAATGAATGCATCTTTTAACAGATAAAATCTGATCTTAATTCAAAGGTACTTCGACACAAATTTGAAGTAAATATTTTCTGTAAAATATCACGAATTATAGGTTTTAATAGCATTTTACACAAAAATTAATTAAAACGTTATAAAAACTTCAAATTATTTGGCGGGTTTGATTGACACATCATTACACTTTCACTATAACACAACGACTTTGGATACGGTTATATATATATTTATTAAGTCTCTGTTGCACAATATATAGACGTACATGCATATAAAGTTAGAACAATAGCCAAATGAGTTACTAGTACAGGGGGGCACAAAGTTCGTATAGTGGTAAAGTTCTTTGTTCTCTCTCGATCTCTCTTCCTCCTGTCCAGTATTAGAATATATATATCATCCTAATATTAATTATTGATTGTGGTCAGTTAATATTATTAAGCCATTTCCGATTCAATTAACTATTAAATATCAATAATGGATACTGACCACGTAAATGTACAGATATTGATCTTTGACTTAATTATGATAATTCATCAACGCTGACCAATAATAATTAACATTAATATTTACAACAATATTAACTACATCAAACACATAATTAGTGAATGATAAATAAAGTGCAAATAAGTGCGTAAGAACCTAAATGGCTCTCAAGGACATATAAGGTTTATTATGCCTTATACACATATGTCCTTATTAAACAAATATACGAAACACAATATATATATATTAAAAAGTTAATATGTAATTTATTTATATGTACGGTAGAGTCCAATTGTGTTACATCACAAATTTTAACTTAATTCTTAATCCTTCGGAAAAGTACCTTTAGTCTAAAATAAACGGAGGCCAGCCTCTGCCACGTCTGACTCGTTGATGTTTGTAAACAGTGTGATATGTTTATACTTAATGGTAGATCAAGAGGTGATAGTGATGGGGAATTAACATGTAAACAAACAAGTGTTGTGGATTATTGTATAGCCAATATTGATTTTATAAAATATGTGTCAGATTTCAAGATATTACAATTTTGCACACTTTTTTCAGATGTGCATAATCCTATTGAAGTTTCATTATTGTTTAGAAATGAACATTGTATAGGGTGTAGAACTGATGATCAACCTCCTGGCCCTTGTTATGTAGTTGCTAAAAACTGGGATACTGATAAAAAGTTGAACTACCAACAACATGTTGAAGAAAGGGTGAATGTAGTTAAAATCCTTGAAAATGATATAAAAAACTGTGCAGTTGAAGATACTAATTTGGAGTTTATTGATAATATTGTAGATAAGGTTGGTGAAATCTTTGTAGAAAGTGCTAAAGAAGTATTTGGCACAAAACAAATTTATACAAACTGTAACAAAGAAATCAAAAATTGTAAAGTTAAGAAACCTTGGTTTACGGCTGATTGTAAATGTGCCAGGCAAAAGGCAAAACTATAGCAAAGCAAAGAGACTGTATAAAAAATTTGGTGGTTCTATTTTCAAAACAAACTTGTATGAAAAAGAAAAGCTGTATAATCAGAAACTTAAACTTGTAAATAGTAAACATAGAACAGAAATGCAAAAGAAACTAAGATACCTACGCACTTCAAACCCTAAAGAATATTGGAAAATTTTTAAATACAAACATAAACAAGCAAAGATGTATGGCTGACCTCAACGATCTTTATAATTTTTATAAAGACTGTAGCAATATGCAATTCAATGAATCAAACGATAACTATGTTTTGAATGAAGAAGAACTCCTTCTGATATGCAGTTGAATCACTATATTAATCAACCAATCACACATGATGAAGTTCTTAAAAGTATTAAATTATTGAAAAATAGTCAATCTAGTGATGATGACAAAATTATAAATGAGTACATCAAGAGTACATCTGACTGTTTACTGAACTTGTATGTTGAGCTATTTAATAGAATATTTGATTCTGGAATAATTCCCTCACAGTGGACTAATGGTATTATAATCCCAATATATAAAAATAAAGGTGATAAATCTGATCCTAAAAACTACAGACCAATTACATTAATAAGTTGTTTGGGTAAATTGTTCACTTCCATTATGAATGAGAGACTAAATAACTACATGTATGCTGATAGAGCTCAACTTATCTTGGAGAACCAAGCCGGTTTTCGAAAAGATTTTTCTACTCTGGATCATATTTTTTCATTATACTCACTTATTGAACTGTTTAAATTATATAAAAAGAAACTATACTGTGTTTTTATAGATTTCGAGAAAGCCTTTGACTCAGTCTGGCGATTAGGTCTTTGGAATAAAATTTTATTAAACACTATAGATGGCAAATGTTTTAAAGTTATAACTAATATGTATAAGGATATTAAATCTAGAGTAGTAGTTAATGGAGTATCATCAGAAATGTTTTCATGTACTGTTGGAGTAAGACAAGGTGAAAATTTATCACCATTTTTATTTGCACTGTATTTAAATGATCTTGAAGGTTTTTTGTGTGACAAAAATGTAAAAGGTTTGAAAAATCTGTCTGAGAAAATTGAAAATGAACTTAATATATATCTGCTGCTTTATGTTTTACTTTATGCAGATTATACTATTCTATTATCAGATTCCCCTGAAGATCTCCAGTACCAACTTGAGATGTTTGCTGAATACTGTAAAAAATGGCATTTGAAGGTTAATAGAGCTAAAACAAAAATTGTTCTATTTGGTAAAGGTAAAAGATGTAATAATAATATATTTAAATTTGAAGGTGTTCCATTGGAAATTGTTGAAATTTTAAATACTTAGGAGTAACATTTAGTAAAAGTGGATCTTTTAATTTGAATATTAAGGATATGTATGAAAAAGCTACAAAAGCAATGTATGGTGTTCTTGGAAAATGTAGAAAACATAATCTTTCAATTGACTGTAAACTAGAAATGTTTGACAAAATAGTGAAACCAATTTTGTTATATGGTTGTGAAATATGGGGATTTTGTAATGTCGCTCTTATAGAGAGACTTCATCTAAAATTTTGTAAGCATATATTAAATCTTAGGTCTTCCACGCCTAATTTTATGGTGTATGGAGAACTTGGTAGATATCCTCTATCTATAAATGTTAAAACTCAAATGATTTCTTTCTGGGCAAAATTTGTGGTATCACAAGGCACTAAAATGTCATCAAAACTATTATTTGTGTTAAAAAATTATGATATACCATGGTGTAATGCTGTTAAAAAAATTTAAATGAGTGTGGATTGGCTTATGTATGGCAATAAAACTCTATTAATATTTCATGGTTAAAGAATAAAATGCAAAAGATTCTTGTAGATCAATTTAAACAATTGTGGTATAGTGATATGTATAATTCACCAAAAGGTCTTAATTATAGATTGTTTAAAAAGTCATTAACATTTGAGAAATACTTGTTGAATTTACCTCCTAAACTTTCTATGAAATATTGTATTTTTAGAACTGGTAATGCTAAGCTTCCAATTGAAACAGGCAGATGGTATAATATCGTAAGAGAAAACAGAATTTGTCACTTGTGTTTATGCAAGGAAATAGGATATGAATTTCATTAATATTATTTAAATGCACTGACCCATACTTTAAGAATTCTAGATTAAATCTATTGCCTAAGTATTATTATACAAATCCTAGTGTTTTTAAGTTTGACCAGCTATTTAATTTGAACAATAGGGAAAAATTAAGTTATGTAAATTTATTGGAACTATAATAGAGAGAGTCGGCTCTCTTGGTCTGTGACATTGTCATTTTTTCTTCTTTTTTTCTTTGTCTCACGCATGCTTAATTAATTAATTAATTGTAAATATTTTATGTAATATCCTCTCTATACTGTTTTGTACAGTTTATGAGAATAAAGTCTTGTCTTGTCTTGTTTTGTTAGGACTCTGAGTCCGGGGCCACTTCGGCCATATCTGACACGATCATTTTAATATGTCTGTTGATTTATATAAACTATTGCCATCGTTGAGACTCATCTAATAAATACGGAATCCTTCATCATTTGTTTTCTCTCTGGAATTGTAAATTGGCGAACCTTTGGGAAAACGGCACATCTATACTTCGTTTTACCTTACGGCCACACAGAGCCTTTACCTTATACCTCGTACCCTTTACGCCAACATTCCCTCACCCCGTTCGTTCTGCAAACAACGGATGCAGTTCCAGACGAAACCTTAGTACCGTCCAAATCTACTCAGTCACATATCCTTCTTCTGAAATATTTAAGTTTTCCATGATATATAATTATTGTAACTCTTGTCACTTCTCATTTTTTTAATATCATAGTACACTTTATATCAAGAAATCCATAGTAGATGTAGTAAATTCTTAATAAACTCCTTAACTTTAAGTAGTTTCTGTGCTTAAATATTTTATTTTATTTATTTATTATTTATTATATTTATCAGCCTACTTACCTCCATCATAAGTCCAGACGTATATTGTGTACCCATGTCTGTAAAAACCTCCTCTGGTACCCCAATACGCGAAAACATTTCTAACAAAGCCTCTGCAACCCGTTCTGTATCTATACCTGGGAGCGCTATAGCCTCTGCATATCTTGTTGCGTAATCTACTAAGGTTAATATAAATCGGTTACCTTTATCTGTAATGGACCGATGATATCCACTGCCACTCTCTTGAATGGTACATCTATCAAAGGCATTCTGTCCAGCGGGACTTTGCTCACCTTACCTTTTGAAACAGTTCTCTGGCACGTATTATATGATTGACAGAACTGCTTAATTTCAGATTGCATACCAGGCCAAAAGAATTCTGATAAAATTCTAGATATAGTCCTACCTGTTGCTAGATGACCTGATATAACTGATTCGTGTGCTAGCTTCATGACAATCGTTCGAAATTTAGAAGGTACTATGAGCTGTAAAAAGGTCTTACCTCCTTCTTTCTCCGATGCTTGGTACTCTCTATACAAAAGCCCTTTCTTCTCTAACCATCTTACCTTCCCATTTCGTGATATTCGGCCTTCTCTTGTATTCCGACGTGATGTTTCAAGGTATGGATCAGCTTGTTGTTCACGCTGTATATCCTCAGGTTTGATATCATCCTTGACTATATCTGGATCTCTGAGAGCTGGGTATTGTTTCTTCTTCTCTCGTGCTTGCCGTCGAGTCTCCACTGCTGAGACAGTCTTTGGTCTCCAATCTGGGTCAGGATCATGGGGTTTCCTTGCTTCGTGTACCTTTCCAATGATCAAATCAAAAACGGGGGTTTCCATACACCAAACCTCAAATTCACCTGTCACATATGGAGAATCTATAAATACCTTTGCAAGTGGCACAACTCTTTTGGTATTTATCCGCTAAAATGGAAGTCTCACTTCCATTTGTAAAACTTTCGTCTTTCACCAAGCTTCTCCTTACCACCACATTTTGACAACCAGAATCTCGAAGAAGTGTGACTGGTTGACCATCCACATATTCAGCAGACAGTGGCATAGGTTTCCTAGTGCTGTGACATGCCAAAGTTAAAATGGTTGATTTGTCATATACCTGAGAGTAGAGAACCGAGTTCTCACTACAAACAAATGCAGAACAATTCTCTGGTGTTTTGTCAACGTCTCTGCGCTCATCTTTATGCACTAGCGCGCCTGAAATCTTACCTTTGGATTTGTGACACTGTGGAGCTATATGGCCCTGCTTACCAAAATTGTAACATTTTCTCTCTGTCACTGGAACGAACTAAGACTTCAGGTTTTGGGGTCGTTGCTGTAGATCTTTAGGTTTAACTTGCATCTTACTTACTTGTACTTCCGTAGGTTTTTTAATAACCTTCGAACATAGATTTGAAGCACTTGTGTTTTTTTAAATTGGTCTGCTAGAATGCATAATTCATCTGCCGTCTTTGGGACATTCTGTTTAAGAAACACCAACAAATCATAATTGCACACATGTAAGAACTGATCACGAAGTATAAGATCAAAGAGATCATCAAAAGTCGTAGAGATCTTAGACATTTTTATCCAACGAGTGAGGTAAGAACCTAATCTGACAGTAAACTGAGAAAATGTTTCACTATTTTCGGGACGACAAGAACGAAACTTTCTTTTGAAACCTTCTTTCGTCATGTCATATCTCCGGAGTAACGCTGCTTTGAGCTCATCATAATTATCTGCTTTAGACTTTGACATTAAAGCATAAACCTTTAAGTAAAGCACTCAAATGAGTTGACCAAAGAGATTTTTCCCATTTCATAGCTGTTGCATACCTTTCGAATCTGCCCAGATAACTATCCATTTCATCTCTGTTCTCTTCAAATGATGGAATTTTCCGTGTACTTGGTTTGACTGAGTTACTACTCAACTCACCTCATTCACTGATTTGTTGCCCTTCGTTGCCATTTCCATCTCATGTTCATCAGCCATCTGTTTCAGCTTAAGGTCATTGTACATACACTCCAATTGTAGTTGGTACTCACGTTTATCTTTCTCCTTTTGACGAACTGCCGCTCTTTCTTCACGCTGCAAAGCTTGTTTATCGCTCACATATTTGCGTAAACTATCGTCTTTATAGCCTAGTCTTTCTCCAGCAGAAATCAAATCATCTAAAGACTCCATTTTTAACAAAAATGTCAAATGTACACAACAAAATGTTTTTACTAACTCACTACTCTGTACACATGTTTGACATACTACTACTATACACCATACTGAACTGTTGAGTTTGGGTGACACAATTGTTAATGAATTTAACTGATTTACTACATTACCATGACCAGTCTCCACAACACACTCTGAAGTAGCTTGGCAATCAGCTTTTAAGGAAGACTTCTGGATCCCATATAGCCAATGATCTTGTCCTACAATTACAGCAATCACAATAAAACAATTGATACTGTGCAACATGGAAAAGCACGAATGTTCATCAGTTCAAAAAGATGATAAATAAAATGCAGTTTACTTTTAACAGAATAATTATTTCTGAAAATACAATCTATTTGAAATAAATCAAGAGTTTCAGTTTTTATGTATGTCAGTTTTACTTTCTGTATCCTGTTGTCCTATCCTCTAGACGGGTCTGTACTCTGTATCCATGGATTGTCACGTGGACGTCTCCTGTTGATCTGTTCCGTATTAAGACAAATTGTTGAATCTACATCATCGGAACATCACACTTTCAATGACATCCTGAGATCTGTGTCTTTAATGGCGATAGTCTATGAATCAATATCCCTGGATCGAAATTCCTGGATCTCCTTAGGTTGATCTCACTGGGTTGATCGCCTTGGGTGGATCTTCCTGGGCGGATCCCACTTTTGACACAAAATGTCGCAGGCGGGCCGATAGGATCGCCTCGCAAAAAGAATACTATAACAGTTCTTTAAATATATCACATTTATTCAAGGCAAAATACATTATTAAAAGTCCTGGTTTGGTATGGTGTTTGGGTAGAATGGTTCCCTGGACCAATGTGGGATCTACAAAATCATTGTAAATTCACAAATCATAACAATTGTAAATACTTACTTGATTCGTGCTCATGCATATCATAGCATTTACTGTATACTTTGCATTTTACTGCATACTGCATTTTACTGCACATACTATAGCATTTTACTGCATAACCCCACAAAATATTTATATGAAATATTTGTGTACAATACACACGTATTTTATACCATACATTGTAGCTACTTCATACTATAATAAGACTATAATATACTCGTATACTTTTAGCATACTACTAGTACTTGAAATAATAGCAATGCACACATTACTCAATCACGTAATTTACAACAAAGTTAAGGACTAAGGTCCTTGGCCATTTAAGGAAACTGTATAAAATAAAACCTTTAAATTAATAAAACAAACTTACCTCAGAAGAGATGTAAAGTCTGGTCAAAATACTTTATGAAGAATACACAGTTAATACTCGAGCAAGTGAAGTGCGTCTGCTCTACTTAATTGCTACACCCAAACTGACCACATAACAGCACGGGATTTAAACCCGCCAAGTAAATTCTACTGAACAGATAAAATATTATGGAACACAGTAATGGCATTTAAATAAGTTATTTACATAGCGAAAAGGTGTGTGTTAAAATATATGGAACAATGTCTGAACGTTAATTGTGACACACCCTTTCCTTGGGGAGGGGGGGGGAGTCATGACTTGAACACACTTGAATAAACACTACCTGAAAATGCTTCCACATTAGTTTGATTTTTGCTGGCTCAATGGTTTTGGAGAAAAAGATTTTTCAAAAGAATTTTTCCTTTATATTCCTATGTGAAACATTGATCAGCAATTTTGACCCTGTCCTACCCTCGGGTATCATGATTTGAACAAAGAAGATGGGTGAACATGACAAGAGATAGGCCCATAGCGCAACAAACATGAAGGTGAAAAATGAAATCTCAATTAAATCGAATTGTCTTGTGAAAAAGTAAGAACCATATACCACACCCTCCCCCAGGGTTTTCAGTTAAAAGTGTCAATTATTTTTCGCTGCCCCTTTCATAAACGTTGTTACATGCATGAGGACTAAATTTTTCACGTGTTCTGTTTTTAGTGTGATCGTGTGGTCCAAATCACGGAAGCCATTTTCTGAACTGTTTCATGAGGATGCATGGAATAAACTATATGTAACCCAACAAAACTGAGATGCTCCATACCTTCTGGGATGTGTTCGGCTCTATAAAATCATCTGATTAATGTATACAAACTTAATGAGTGGTGCAAAGAGAAGGACGCTCCCTTCCTAGTAGTGTATTAATATATTTAAAAATATATTAATGATCATTTTTAAACAAAAAAAAAATGAAGTCATCTGTTTGGGAGAAAAGGAAAAAGAAAAAGTACGTACTTAATATATGATCACTTAAAATAATTTTTAATTTAATTTTTCCGTATATACAAACTAATGTGTACTGTACAGACATGAATTGGTCTAACTGTCAATACATGTGTATTTTTTAAAATTAGGGGGAAAATTTATGTCCATTTAAAAAAAATTAATCCAAATGGCAAAAAAAAAAAAATAAAATTGTGTATTTGTGCGGGGAAGGGGGGGAGGGGGGAGGGTAATGGACAATTCTTGTTGATCAGCTTTTCAATTATTTATATGACTCTTGAAAGGGAAATCTGAGGTTATTATGTTCCCCAAACGGAGTTTGGGAACATATTGTTTTTACTCTGTTTCTTATTATGTTCCCCAAACGAAGTTGGGGAACATATTGTTTTTACTCTGTTTCTTATTATTATTATTATTATTATTCTTTTTTCTTCTTATTTCTTCTCCGGTACTTTTTTGTCCGGAAGTGTTCTCAGAAACTGTTCACCAAACTAAGTTAAAACCTTTTTAGGGTTAGTAGGCATGTTGTGTAGATGTGCCGAACGAAGGTCATTTTGCGCGCATTCGCATGCACGTGCGGGCGCGTGCAATAAGTAAAATGACTGATATATTTAATATGGTTGTAACTTTTATATTTTTTGATAAAATGTTTTGAAACTCATTATATAAAGATATATAACATGTGTAGATAATATGACATGGTCAAATTTGCATGAACTCACGCGCATGCACGTGCGCTTTGCTCTGATTGGCTGAAACAGAAATCTTAATATCTTTTTTGTTTTATGATGGAATGCTTTGAAATTTATAACATAGACATGCATTAGGATGTACTACAAGATGATATATAAAATTTTTCATGAAATCACGCGCATGCACGTGCGCTGCAATCTGATTGGCTGAACCTTTAAATGACTATAACTCCCTTGGTTTTCAACCAAACAGCATGGGATTTAGAACATAGATAGACATAAAGGATTCCTACAGGATGGTATGGTCACCATTTACGTGCGTGCACGTGCGCCTTGCTCTGATTGGCTGAATCAAAAAT
>NW_026940261.1:0-12194 GCF_032062105.1 Saccostrea cuccullata
AAGAAATTATACAATACAAATAAGAATTTATACAACATAGATAAAATATGATACAATGCAAACGGAAAATATGGAATGCAAATAAAATATTATACAATTGAAATGATTTTTTTTACAATACAAATGTAAAATAGGGAATACAAATATACAAGTAAAAGGATATATAATTCAAATGGAAAATTATGCAATGCAAATTGAAAAATATACAATACAAATAAAAAAAAAATACAATAAAATAAAAGATCATACAATACAAACGGAAAAAAATTATAGAATGCATATAAAATTATACAGTACAAATGAAAAAAATCATAGAATACAAATAAGAATCATTCAATACAAATGGAAAAGATCGAATATTGCAACGTTTGACATGCCATATACAAGGTATCATATAAAGTTAATGCTAGTAACTGTCAGAATAATCGTAAGATACCATTCTTCAATTATTTGACACAGAACAAATTCTCATATAAACTATAAAAGTTAAAATGCCATCATTTATTGATTTATAAACAAAATCTCCGCTCACACTTGATCCGCCAACTAATTTGCATTGATTTACACGATCTACAAAACATGTCGGGCAATGCAACGGACAATTGGATTTCTTCTAATACAGGAATAGGAGTAGATGTTCTTGGTGGAGCTGCTACTTTATATGAACCTAAAATAATAAATTATATAAAGGAATTTAATTATTTCTTTAGAAAATGATTGTTCATAATCATGTTTTGATCCTGTTTAAGGAGAGAGTAATTTTGGTCGAACTTTGTATCTGAATATAAACTCTTTAAAAAAAGAAACGCATAGTTGGAACAATGCCCTGAAAAATGTATGATAGTTTTGCCATACCTTTTATTTTTAGATGGATATGATGTATTCAAGTGAAATGCGTGATTTTTAATGCAATTATTAACTTTACAACTATTTTACAAGTCTCACAAACAAAAAGACCTGATTTCGCAAAATCCCCCCCCCCCTCCCCCCCAAAAAAATTATCTCAATTTTCATTTATTGAATTCTGATGCAATTCCTTCATGTACAAAGAGGCTATCAAAAGCGGGGGTTCTCGATATTTTGAATATGGTTTTATCTGACAATTGACTCTTCCTAAAAATGCTGCATTCGAATGTTGCAGAGCACAAAAAGGAAAATGGGCGACTGGAAGCAGAGGTACCGCAATCTACAAATGCAAGAGGTTTTGATGTTAAGCACAGCGCCATATCTAACCTATAAAACATAAACCATTAGCATCGAACATCCAATGCTCGCAAAAAATACGGTAGACTACGAGTGACATCAGCAGCACAGCATCACTCCAGAGGATTATGTAAATTGCATGAATGTAACGCAATGATGTTACTATAGTTTGCAGCTTACTGTAAAGTTGGTGGTGGTAGTGTAATGATATGGAAAACGGTATTATAAGAAAGTAAAATTGATTTGGTTCGAATTCAATGGACTTTGATTGGAAAAGGTACTCTAACCATGTTCTACCTACACATGCCTATTCAATTTTGCAGCATCCTAGAGCCGTATTGCAATCTCACAATACACAGCCACATATACGGCTCGTTTGACACTCCCATTCTTGCAAAGCAACATCAATCTGTTGCTGCCACAGTCATCCAAATCGATAGATTTAATCCAAATTGAGCAGCATTGGACAAAATGGATTGACATGATTTGCCAAAGACAATCGCATCCCCAGACTCTGCAACAGCTTACCTAAGCTCTACATTTGGAGTGGAAGAGTATTCATATACAGTTTTTATAACACATATTTGCTTCCATTAAATGCCGTTTGGGCTATCATTTGTGTCTGCGGGGGGGGGGGGGGGGGGCGGCATACCAGATATTGATCTTCAATGACCTTAAACTGACTATAATTTTAAAATTCTTGAGTAATTAAGACATTTAGATGGTATTCCTGTTGCTTACCAATATATATATATATATATATATATATATATATATATATATATATATATATATATATATATATATATATATATATATATATATATATATATATATATATATATATATATGGTGACAACTCACCTAAAAGAATTTCTTCTTTAATTGGTGTTTCCTCAAGCAGTATAATGTTGTTGGCGCTGACAGGTACGTAATATGTAATCACACAAATTGCAAGAATCACAGAGAATGCCATTTATACTTGAGATTCAACACGATGCAACTACATGGAGAATGTTTCACTAAAATTATGTTGTAAACATGTCGAAATACCACATATTAATGTGTAGTTATTCCGAACTGGTTTTCCGGAGTTAAGTACTATAAAGTAGAATGAATAATACAGCCAAAGTTTAGGCGTTAACATATACATGTTTGTTTGTTCATTTGACATTTTCACAATTCATATTGTAAATGTGTGGAATGAGATTTGATTTTTTTTTTATTGGAAAATGATCACTGTCGTTACTCTTTGAAAACAACACTTAGGCCATTTTAAAGTTTTGAAACGGAAATTGGTTTTGTGATTTAGTTTCGTTTTAACGTTTTACCTACGTTCTTATATAAATTCTTAAACACTAAAAAATATTAATTCTCAGATCATACAAGTAGTATGAAATTGCCTGTGTATAGGGGCTGCACTGAGGTAATACATGTTGTGTTACGGGAACTCAGGGGACCTCTCTGGTGACGAAGTGGATAAACATTTGTTTCTTCTCTTGCATACGGTCGTAAGACCTGAATAAGGCAGACGGATGCAGGGGATGAACGGCTAAGTGTTTCACAGTACACCAAAGCACGTAAGACCTGAATAAGGCAGTCACTTGGTTGTAGAGAGAGGTGGCATACCACAATTAGAGGTGGGGGAAGTGCCAAGATGCAGCAGTACTAGTGGAGAGGCGGGGCAAGAAGAAAATTACTTGCGGGAGACACCCGTTGACCACAGTTAGTGGTTGTCCAATCAAGAAGAAA
Source organism: Saccostrea cuccullata (assembly GCF_032062105.1). Lineage (NCBI taxonomy): Eukaryota > Metazoa > Mollusca > Bivalvia > Ostreida > Ostreidae > Saccostrea > Saccostrea cuccullata. Next base: position 2,956 of record NW_026940261.1, read on the forward strand.
CCCCATTGTATTTGTATATATTAGATTATATATTTTATTGGTCAACAAAAATCTGAGTTAACAGGTTAACGAACCTGAGTGTAACGCCTCGGTGATACAAGACATATCACCAAACACCCAAGCTCGGCCGCGTTGCACGTTACAGTTTCTTCTCTATGTTTAGCCTCCGACTGCGCCTTGGTTTTTGATACCCCATGTCAGAAACAAACAGGAATTCAGGAATCCGAAAATTGATTGTACATATATGTATTCTGGTGAAAATCTGTGATAACTGCAAATGTCTCTAAGTATATCTATGGTACGTCATCATTGGGATAATTTAAGTATTTTATATCTAAATTTTGAGAAAAGAAGAAAATAACTTTCTTTCTGGAAAAATAGATAAAAATTCAAATCCTTTGAATAACCGTAAGGTCGTTTTATTGCTAACAAGAATAGATATGGGTTACCCCATATCCAAAGATATTCGACTGTTAGATTTAATATGTTTAACAGTGTTTATAATGACGTTAATAAAAAAAAACTGCACTGTCTAATTATGGAACTGTTGTAAATATCGTGATTCCATAGCATTACGGTCACCCAGTCTCCTAACAAACAGTACACATAGGCCTACATGTACCTGTAGCCTTGGTCTACACACGTGCAATGGAGCTGTCACACGCATCCAGCGAGCTCGGAGAAACACGTTTTGTTTTGCCGAGAAGTTACGGTGTCAGACAAAACTTTTCTTTTCTTAATTAGATCATATAAATACGAATTCTGATTAATAAAAATTATACAATCCCTGTTGAACTTTATATAGTTTGTTCTAACATTTGCATCTGCAACAACTTGTGTTTAAAATGGCCGGGTTGGGAAAATCAGGACCGGGTCGGAAAATTCTAAACTGAAAACATGGAAAACCTTTTTTGTTTTGAAAATAACTGAAATATACTAATATATTTGTCGCAGAAATTACTTACATTATTCAAGTTCTATATATAATGGTATGCTGAACTTCAACACGAACCCGAATCTCCAACCCATGCAGTTCTCGTTTTGCCACACATACCCTACAGTTTACAAAGTGTACACACGAGCAGGCCAGGGATTGAAAATTCCGTCATTTAATAATACACACACACAGAATGATTAATTTTTTCTTTAAGAACAAATTGTATGATAATTAACGGACTATAAACATGTACTTAATACAATTGTTGATATAGTATTATCAATTCATTGGTGAAAAGATATGAATCGAAGAATGACCTAATTATTCTCTGTTATCAAACACGTAAAAAAAAAAAAAAGGCTGAGGAGGGAGCGAGCGTAGGAATATTGATATTTTTTATTTGCATTTCGGGGGGAAAGTGACTTTCTAATGATATTTTGACGTTATTTTTGATTTCTTTAACGTATGACATACACAACTTTACTCTTATCATGAACAATAATGTTGTATCTACTTATCATGATGGAATTATTTTGGTCGGACCAATATGTGTGAGCTGCCGCTGAATACAGTTATATATCTTGCAAAGATAGTATGCATTGATCGAATATATAGAAAAGTCCGTGTTTTATTTTTTGACTTATTTGTTTGTTTTTCTTTTATGGCGAATAGATACCTAGGTTTTTGAAAGATGAGTGTAATCTTTACGGATGCTTCAAAGTTACAAAATTGATGGACATGAAAACTTAAACGAAGATAGACTTTTCATTTCAAAATATTTATATGTTGAAATTAAGAGCACATATCTTTCAAAGAAAATAATAATTATATCTTTATTAAATTTTCTGGATGGATAAAGCGTGTTCTTGGCAGATAAATTATGAAGTTTTAACATGTTTACTTGAAAACAATTTCAGTAATAAGATTTTAAGTGATATCGTTTTCTAACACCCGGAGCAATCAGCAACGTCAAAAAAAAACAAAAAAAAAAAAAAAAAAAAAAAACGAATGTCAAAGGTTCAATTTTTTAAAAGAAAATATTCCAATTACCAGAATCAAATTCTTGAATTAATCAAGACGATTGTAGATATAATGTGAAATATCTTAATTGCTATGATATGATCAAACATGAAAATATGTAAACAAAGTATATGTATGTACAAGCTGAAATAATAATAATGTGAAAAACCTATATTTCTACGGGCTTTTCGTCTGACTTCTCAAATGGAGTTGTACAGTGCCACTCTTGCCCAATTCTTAGGCCTGTCTTTTTTTTAGTTTCCGTTATTCACTTACATATAGAAACCATTTCAATCATTTTAAATACTAAGGACCAGAAAACATTTCCTTGCCTACCAAACATTTATGACTTGTACATTTCTGTGAGAGTGAATTCAGAATCAAAACACTTTATCATAGTCCAGTGCGCCGCCTGTCAACGCAGCAGCCATTTTTCAAAAAGTCGGATTTCAGCCCCGTGTTATATGAAACGTTATAAAATTCATATTTGAGATAGCATAAACACCAAATTTGAGGAAATAAAGTTTATAATACATTATTAAAAATTTTCATTTGCATTTAAAAAATACAGAGTAGTAATTACTTTTCCGTAGGATTTTAAATATAATATACAAATTTTTAACTGCAACTTTTGGGTACTGCGCCGCCTTGCTATACAAGAAAATGAAATTATAATTTATATAATTTACATAGGGCTAATTTATGAAGTTCTTCGATATTTGTTTTGGTTTAATCTATGTACGAAGTTTCATTAATATATGACAACAGGTTCGTACAAAACAACGCTTGTCTACGGAATTTCGGGACAACCCTCGTATAACGTGTTCCTGCATATTTTAAAAAGAAAGAAACATGTTTAAAAATCTTGGTTTTATAACAATTTCAAAATAGATGATTTATCCTTTTAAATTATGGATTTTAAATTATCATTTAAACATTTGTTTTTCTTGAAAAAAAACTTGCAGGAACACTTTATAGGTTTTTTAAAAGGTCTAACTAAAACCGTAAAAATCACACTCGTAAAACCTTGAACTACTTGACGGTTTGCAGAATTTCTTTACACATAAAAGACGTCTTTGCTCTGAAGGAATTCTCCTATATATATATATATATCACAAACCATGTCAGTGAATTATGACAGATATTTGAACGTAATTTTTGTTTGTTTGTAGTGGGATACTTGTCTGTTTCAATACTCTGTCGTGAGCATTGCTTAATCTAAGACCATCTGAAATTAGCACCATTTAATCGTGTGTTTTATAAACATAAAAAGCGTACATAATCGAAATGTCTTCTTCATCTCCTACCGGCCACCCATTAGCAACATCAGGCATACATAATTAAGTAGACATAATTTAAGCAGCAGATGAAGCTGAACGCCATTATTCAGTCATCTACATTATGGAAGGATGAAAGGGATAAGAGGTAATTAGATATAATTATAATTTAATTAGATTATATACATGTAAGCGGTTTTTGCAAAAAATACTCATGATGCCTTTACCAGGTTAACAAAAAGCAAAAGATTCCGAATCAATCATAATAGACGATAAATACCTAATTATACTTTTACAGACTTTTAACGAGATTATTTATTTGCCATTAAACAACATCTCCTCTCACTCTTCATCATCTGTTTACAATGCACTAATTTGCATGGTCTACAAAGTATGCCAATAATCACAACGGACATTGTAGTTTACAAGTGAAATGCTAGGCCCTGAAGTTTTCGATGTACCTGGAAGACTGAAGCTTAAAACGAAAATTAGTAATTGTTTAAGGGAATGTGAAATTTTACTTGCGGTATCAAAGATTGATCTAGATGTTCTCTCAAAGACGATAATTTGAATTAATGTCAAAAACTAAATTTCTATTTAATTTTATATAGAGCGTTTGATGTGCTAATAAGTACAGTATGTATGCGCTATCATATTTAAGCATTGTGAATAACACAACATTGTATATCATTAACAATAAAGTACTTAAGCACAATTGATATAAGTATTTACTTACGTACATGTAGTATAATCTGAAGTTGTAAACATGTCGAATATACGTATTTCAAAAGTAAGTGTGAAGATAGTATTGAAATGATTACTTTTGAAATATGTTGTTTTTATAAAATGTTTCTAGATAAAATATTTTATAATTATAAAAAAATGAATTTTATTTTGTTCAATTTTTTTTGTTTTACAAAGTTGTCTAGGTGCAGGACCCCAAACAGGTGAAAGCACTCTGCTCTCATACCTGATAAAAATATCTGAATGTATCCATTCATTTCACGAAAAACAATTTAAAGTAAATGAGGGGTTGTCACATGATGGCAAATTCATGTCATTAACAAAAAATTCTTCAACACACTCCACAAAGAATCGAATAATATACAGATTCGTCCAGTATTTATTCCTCTGTATAAAACATCAAGCTTTTATAAAACAAGGCATAAAAAGTAGCATCATTCTTCACAATACTTGGTACACTATAAATCCTTATATACTGTTTAAAAGAGTCATCCTGTATCATCACTTAAACAGAATCGCAGCTCACACTTGATCCGCCATTTTCTCGGCATAGATTTACATGATCTACAAAACATGTCTGTAATTGCAGTTGACATTGGTAATCCTGATTGTACTATATTGATACGACTTGGCGATGTTGCGGGTTCAGTGTTGAAATCTGAAATTATGATGTAAAAATATCAATTTACTGATGTTACAAATTCAAAACTATTTTGTGTAAGGAAAACAGTACTCATGTATATGTCAACAACTCACCTATAAGAATCTCCTCTTTAACGGATATTTCCTCGAGGATTATAACTTGTTTTGTGCTGACATGTGCAAAATATGTCATCATTATCATTGCGAAAACCACAAATAATGCCATTTGTATTTTAGATCTTCTGTACACTTTAACTTGACAAATATGAATAAATGGATAATATTTATTAGAGTTATGTTATTAATGACGTAATGTCAAAATGCCACAATTTACAATAGTTATTCCAAAAGGGTTTTTCCGGAGTTAAGTATCCCTAAGCAGATTGACTAATGCAGCATTCGCTCATATAAGACTGTTTGCTTGTTCTTTTTATGACTGTTATCCAATACCTATAATCTTATTGCTATATCCGTGCTTTTGTATTTGTCAGTTATTCTGTTCGTCCGCAATTGATAAAAAGTGTCCAAGACTTTTGAATGAAACATATGGAGATAACGAACAGTATTCAATATCAAAGTCTATAAAATAATACAAAACAGGAGCAGAGCAGACTTCCAAAACATCAGAGGTGAGATCAGGTGCTACATGTATATGGCTTTTATATTTCAAAGGTATATTTTCTTGTGATAAGTCCTATCTTTGAGTACCAAAAATTTTTGACCTTGACCTTAGAGCTTGATCTACATTTACAAAAACGTAAATCTATGCATTCCTTGTAACAAGACCTTCTCTTTTGGTAGTTTTGACTTTATGATATTGGTCTTTGAGTTTGAATTTGGTCATATTTTATGAAAAATCGATATAAGTGCCTTTTCTTTGTGACAGGACCTTTCATTTGGATATCAACATTTCTGAACTTGTTTTTGATTTTAATACAATTTCAGAAGTTAAATATTGGCCCTGAGTTGCAATACTGGGGCATCTATGTTTCACAAACATATCCTGATTTATTTTTGTTGCTTATTAACTCATACATTTTCAAGCAAGTAAGCAGATCTTTAACCTTTTTTTTAACACAGTATCGAGTCGACAGTTTCTGCACCTGGTAAAGAAAAAATACATTTTGTTCGATTTACGACATAAAAATTCAAACAATTTGTTTCAAAAAACGTTTCTTAAATAGCAGATCTTGATATTATCTTCAATAAAAGAATCTTCTCTGACAGTCTATCCCAAATATTCTTTAATAAAGTTAGAATATCTGAGACCTCAAATCCTCTTTATTATTTCATTATAGTAAATAAAAGTTTTAAATAAACGTACATTCTACATTAATCAATTCATATTGTCTGAAAGCTTCATCAGCAGTTCAAATAGGTGAGAATAAAATTATCCTAAGAAATATTTTTGCCCTTGACATCCTTCATGAAGGATGTGAAATATAAACATGGGAAAATCGGGAAATATCCTGGAATGTCATCTTTATAAGTGTTTATTTTTTGAAATATGATAAAAAAAATCTTTCTTGGTTTTTTTTTCACAAGATATGAAAAAAGTCAATGCTCAAATCATTCAACTTTAATAATCCCTGGATATACTTACAGTATGTACAATAAATATTAACTTTGAGTCTACAACTTTTCTAGTTATACCGTTTCTAGTGTTGTTTATGGATACCCGGTCAATCGCCAAAAACTATATATACTTTACATTTTCTTAAAACTTCTATAACTTAAAAATTTAAACAATTAAATAAAGAACAAATACAATGCATTTCCATCACTAAATATATACATTAATTTTTTTTTTTAAGAAAGTCAGAGAAAGTTTCTTAAAAAAAACTTTCTCTGACTTTCTTAAAAAAAAATTTTAAGAAAGTCAGAGAAAGTCGGTCTAACTCTTAGCATTTGAAGGTATGTCGGAAATTCACTTTGATCAATATCTCATTCTTCAAAGCTGTTCTCAATAAAAAGTGCGCACAGTTTTCAAATTAAAGATTTTTTTCATTTAATATTTTTGTTTGCCTTTTATAGTCTCCATTCAAGACCTTTTGTTCATTGTCTTTTTTCTATAAGAAACCTCCGAAAGTCCAATCAAATGCTGAATCTTAAGCAAAATTTCCGTTCACACAAAATTCGTCTTTGCACAGGACGAATTCTTCTACACACACTGCAAAACATATCAGTGATGGTGACAGACATTTGAGCGTACGCGAAACTTACTACAGGCGGGGTTCTCCTACGTTCTGATACAGCAACTCCAGTATCAACAACTCCAGCGTCATCCGAAATAACTTCAATGTAATAAAATAATACTACCTTAAAAAAAATTACAAAAAGAAGTTTTGTCTCCAAGCAAAAATATGGCAAAATTTAATAGCTATCAAAATATCTTCCTTTATAGTTATTATTTCTACTGCAGGTAACACAGATACAATACCAGTCATACCTAATGAGACCGATTGGATGCAGACCACAATGGCGAGAATGAAGACTAGCGCCATTATTCAATCGTTTGCCATTTAAATCCAAAGTGTGATAGAATGGTGTGAGAAAGAGGATTAGAGATAATAGCTGTATAAATGATGAGGACAAGTAACACTGAATTCGAGGAAAAACTAAATTAGGCATAAAAAGTACCATCATGATTTTGCTGAGCTACAAAGGCATGGCCCAATTTGGTTATTTATTTTAAATGACGTCAGCACCAAATACATGACTTGTATATGTTAATTGTATTCAATTTCTATTGCATTCGGTAGTGAACTCAACACTTACCGTCATATCAACACTCGAATACCAAAGCTCCTACTCGACACGAAACTCTTACTTTGTTTGATTGATCCACAGGCACTTGATTTTTTAACCCGTAGTATTATAATAACATTTTTATACTTCTTTAAAAAAAAAATACATAATCAAGTCCCTGTGGTTTGAACATATATTATTGTCTATAAACTTTACAACTGGAATCCGGCAAAAATATTATAGTTAAATTTTACTTGCTGACTTCAACTGTAAGTACCTTCTTTCTAGTCCTGGATCTAACCATACAAGGCTCGCACAATTCAGGGTGAGGGAGGGTGTGTGTGAGGGAGGGAGGGTGTGTGGGTGTGTGGGTGTGTGTGTGTGTGTGTGTGTGTGAGAGAGAGAGAGAGAGAGAGAGAGAGAGAGAGAGAGAGAGAGAGAGAGAGAGCATGCTTCCTTGCTAAGAAAGATAACTCTAGTGGTCTACTTTGCAAAAATCATTTTTATGATTACATGTACTTGTGTAGAGTTTTAATTTTATTTTATCATACCTACGGTGGTTTGTCAGACAACAATAGATAACTTAATTGTCGACCCGATATACTCCGGTGTACCTGAAGTAAAAGAAACTACAGAGCCTATCACATCTTTTACATATTTAGATGTTTTCCTGACTATAGACGATGAGTACAAATTTACAATTATTAAATTGCCTGACAAATGATGATTTGAGTTTTACATCAACAACTTACCTCATTTCTATAGTAATATTCCACTTCTAAATGTTTATGGTGTTTATGTCTCTAAACTTATTCTCTACTCAAGGGCATGTTTCGAATGTAATGCGAAGCGTGCTACTCACTGATATGTTGATGATACAGAGATATCAACGACCTCGTTCAGCGTCAATATTTCCTAAATTCTATGGTTGTTATAATGATTGTGTAAGTAAATAAAACTACTACTTATTGGGTCGTATTGGGCTGATTTGTTTCATAGCCAAGTGATGAAGGTACATTGCTGCATAAGTAAGGGAAGTTGTCGATTGAAAATTTATGTCATCTAGTTTGTCATGAAGCTCGGTTGTTAGGTTACAATTAGCGTCTTTTTCGAGTAAAATACCTAAATATGAAACAGATGTGTCAGACTCTGTGATATCTTTTATCCCAAGCTCACTGGGATATATCGTATTGACATAAAAATTAAAATAACCATTTTTAATTGACAATACGTCGTCGATATAACTAAATGTCGAGTTGAAGGCCGCAGCAAGTGTTTTCTTCTTGTCATGTATTAGATTTTGGACAAATTTTGTCTCATATGCATGCAAAAATAGGTATATTTAAAACGGGGCACAGTTGGTACCAGGATAATTCCGATAAATTGTTGGAAGGCTTTGTCTCCAAAAACCACAAATATATTGTCAATCAGAAACTCAAGCATCTTTTTAAGATTAACTCCATAGTACTTGTTTGTACAATAAGAATTTTTATCAAAATAATTTTGTAAATGACTAATGACAAGGTGAGTAATTTTTTGAGTTCCATTTTTATTGAAAAAAAGAGCAGCTGTCAAAGCATAAATCCTGGATTTAAAATTTTCGTCGGATTATGGTTGTATATAACGTTGAAAAATTTAATGTTGATTTTGGTAAAATTTCGTGTTTTCAATCATGTCAATTATATCAAAAAGTCTGGATCTTAATTTATCGTGGGATATGTGTATTTACTGTAGAAGCACAAATTTTCGTGGGGATAAAATTTCGTTGTTTTGTCATCTAGAATAGTTTCGTGGGGATTTAATTTCGTTGTTTTGAAAGTACCCCTATTCAATGTATAGTCATATAAAATTTCGTGTGGGATTTAATTTCG